>NC_073692.1:269615135-269915135 GCF_029784155.1 Uranotaenia lowii
CCAACCCTGCTCAAAATAAACCTCGATGATGTGGCCATGAAAAGCCATTGCTGGACTGTGGGTGCGGCGCTTGGTAAAACTACCACTGCTTGCCCTTTCCCCTCCTGGGATTGGGCTTTGACAACCCCTGATGGTTGCCAAACAGTGGAGGCAGGTCCGCAGACTGTCTGCCTGGGGGCCAAGGCCGGGACAATGTGAGCGCTCGGGAAAACTACCACTGATGGTCCGCTCCCCTCGTGGGATTGGACCTGAAGAGACAACCACGCATGGTTGTCCCATCAGTGGAGGCAGGTCCTCATGACGCTGCCTGGCGGCCGAGGCTCGGAGGGATCTCGATCGCCTGGTTGACCGAGATCCAAAACTCTTTCTGGATGGGGGCTCTGAAAAGAGCCGATTGTGGCAGCTGGACCCGGGAGCAAGGCGTCGGAGCGAAGCACCAGAAGAAAGAAGCTAGCTCGGCTTACATACTATTTATTTTCTCTATAACTTAACTATTTACACTATATACACTATTCACTACCGTCCCATCTTGACGGTCTGACGGTTTGATAATGACTGACTCCTAGGCGCATAAAGAATGCGCCCTTAAATAGGCTGACGAGCAAACACACAAACACGTGCTCGCGCCAGATGGAACCGCCTAGAACGTAGGTCGGCAACCTGCGGCTCGCGAGCCGCATACGGCTCTTTGGATGTATAACTGCGGCTCTTTAGCTCAATATTTCAAAACTTTCCAATTTTCTAGAGTAAACGGACGCAACATAAGCTTTCTTTCAGTTCAGATAATATTTCCCAGGATTCAAAAAGAAACCAAAAAACTACCATTGAACAAATTAACAGCATCTTGTCAGTTTGCAACCAAGTTAAGAATAAGAAATCAGTTAACGTTTTTCATAAAAGTCTGATAGCATTGAAATTATGAAATTGAGTTTGTTTTTCTTGAATTGAAAATTTTTAAAATAAATTTGCTTTACTACCGTTCTGATCAAATATGAACATCAGATGATGATTTTAATAATGCTTTGAATACTTATAAAAATTGTTTTGTGCATAAAAATTTCTTTTTTAAAACATTTTGTTTCTAAATTTTTCAAATATTGAATTCCATCTCAAGGAATATTGAAAGAAGGTAGTGCCGAGAGCCATAATGGATTTTTTCGTGACGTCACTGCTGCCAAGCTGTCGAAGGTTTATACTGGTAGAACTCAAATTTCAAAGTTAAACACATTAAAGAACTAAATTAAAATCCAATTTGATTCGGATTATGTTGTAAGGCCACTAGTTGATTGTGCTATGAGGTTTCTTTATGTTTAATAGACTGCAGTGTGTATTATTCTTGAATTTGTTATTGAATGCACATTCATGCTCTATGTGAAACGAGCAGAAATAATAATTTTCCCCTTTCAAAAGGTCTGATTGGTAGTTTATGGCAGTGCACCTCATCGTCATGATTTGAATATAACATGGTGTACCATATGAATTTCTAATTTAGAACAATTAACCCCAATAAAACCATTGCAACTTTGGTTTACTAAATTCCAATAAAAGATTGTGGTTGGATTCGAAAAATACTATTTTTGGTTATTTTATTTTATCAACGATTCAAACCTAACTGATTTGAACATTTATAAGCAAAATTTTGAACTAATTATCAAGTTTAGTAAATTTGAGTTAGGATACCTCAGCAACTTCAATCGTCTGAATTAAAGCAAAACAACTACTACATTCAATTTGTTTAGTATAAGTCTTGAAGAACAATAATATTTCTAGAATTGTGTGCCTTCTTAGTTGAAACATTCTTCAAATTATTTAATTGCTAACAAAAAAGGAAAAATTTCCATATATATGGATATATATGTCCATATATATATGGATCTAATTTTAGAATTTCATATATACTTAATATGAATACTTTTATATTATATATATTCGAAGGAGAAACTTTATTTGCTAAAGAAGCATTCTCTTCCATAAACTTTAATATATCTTCTTACAACTTTTACATCCTTTTTTGATTCTAAACTTAATTCCTTTATCATGTTTCTGCAATTATTTTTAAAACGTTATGACTGTTTTAAAAGTTGATTTTGATTTCAGAGTCTTAATCAGAATTTTGGTTTTGATGAAAATAACGTCAAAAAATTAAAATTTGAGTTTAAAAACTCGGTTCGTTGAAAAATAAAATACAGCGAAGCAACGCCAAAGTTAGATGTCTATTATTATGTAAGATTTATTATTTTACCGGAAGATCCGAGATAGCTATCAAAACTGTCATTGGACCCTAGCATATTTCTACATCATCGGTTGAATTTATTATTGACGATTCCAAAAATCCAAGTTATATTTTTGGAATACAGCAAATCTATCAAGAATTAAAAGAATTTTAAAAATATTTTTTTTGACTATTTGAAATATTTGAAATTGTTTTGTTTTGAAATATTGAAAAATAAAAATAAATTATTCACACAACGAGTCTTATATCATTAAAATTTGTTAACATTTTCGGCCAGGGAACCGCCAACAAACTATAATTATTCACATTTTAAATTCGCAAGCGAAAACTGAGAGTTCATCCAACAAATTGAAATATTTGTTTGAAAAAATCAAAAAGATTAAATTCCAAATCACTAATTGGTCAAAAATTTAAAATATGAATTTGTGATTAGAATTCAACTTTGACAGAAGGAACAATCTGAATCCATGATATATTGCACCAAAGTTTAAAATGATAAATTTTATCAGGTCACAAGGGTAAATCGCCAAAATTTGAACGTTACTAAGCCTTACTCGTTATGAAAATGTATTGATTAAGAAGAGAGTAAATCGCCTCCGGTTGCCAATAAGACTACGAAAATCTGTGGAATTTTTTTTAAAAAAAACAAAAAAAATAATAAAAATGAGTTAACATCAGGATGCAATGTATCTTAGCGATCGCCATTATTTGAAGTAAGGAAAAAATGAAGTGCGGCTCTTTGAAACTTCGCCATTTTCTTAATTTGCAATTTTTGGCTCATCTGTCTCAAAAGGTTGCCGACCGCTGGCCTAGAACATTCCAGGCGCAAACATCTCGCTTTCAGTGAGAGCAACCGTTTTGCTCTCTCGGTGCGGCACTCTCGCGTCCATTCTCAGTCCGCTTGTCGGACTGAACACTCGAGATCTCGTAAAAAATAAAATAGTATAACTTAACGAGTAGTTTCAATTGTCGGGGATGTGTTCTTGAAACTCGAATATGTACAAATATGTACAAACCCAACCAACAGATATTTGATAGGTCCCCTAACTAAGCCATATATACTGAAGAATTCGCTTCACACAAACGCCACTAGTAATTGCGAAACTTCACCGATTGTTACCGAAAATGAAGCATTAAAATTGAGGACCTGCATTACATCCCATGCACTGCACTGACTATTAGCGGCCTCCACCGCATCATCGCTAAATTAGCCACCGTACTCAATCACTTATGTTTGCTCTCCTTCCTTTAACCACAAAACAAAATACAACCTTTCTTTGGGACTTACTTGGCGCACCAGTTAGGTCGCTTTTGTCAGAAACGAAAACAACTAAGTCCACCAAATGATCATTACCAGTTCAGTTAGTCGTTCGGTTGTAGGAATCTACTTGGTACTTAATACTTAAGGCCTTTCTCTTCGCAGAGTAATTTGTAGCACGCTATGGGACGAACGCGCCGTTATATCAGATACCTTCCATAGAAATGGCTTTTCTTTCGCTGTTTAGAAACATTGGAAACATTAAAAGTACCACTACGCTTGATGGTAAATCTAATCGAATGTGGACGACAATGAATGGGAAGCACTTGGTGGATGGTGAATTTTATCTCACTTTCGAAACAAAAAATCAAAATGCCATACCTGTCCTGCATTGCATTCGCCGGCCCGATGGAAAAAAAAATCAAACGCCCCGCTGGCGATAGTTAAGCTGATTTCGTCAATGATACGATATCTTAAGGTTTTTCCTCTTTGCGAACCACTTGTTAGTGTATTTTTCGCGAAAGATCATGAGAAATTTTCCTTTTTGTTTTCACCAGTTGAATCTTTAAACGGAGATCTGTGAACACCATTTTTTCAAGGAAATTGCACGTAATGAAAATGCGATATCTTCACTTATTTTCAACGAGTTGTCATTTCTTATATTTAACCTCCTATCCGTATTATAGTACAGGAAAAATAACAAGTAGGCCATTACGCTTAATTTCACTTGAAAGCTCCGTGTATCTACACAGCATGCTTGCATACCAACAAAAATAGTTATGAAAATTTGTCAGTCAAAATTATTAGTTTCTCTGTCGACAGCCATTTGATTTTTTTAAAAAGTGCTTAAAATTGACTCTTCGGTCTAATCGTAAATATGTTTTGCATTGGATTTTGGTATCTGGACCAGTAATAATGAACATTCCAAAGACATTTTCAGCGTCGTCCCTCTTTGTTGGAAGCATGCATGCATTTGTGATGACAAGTAAATTTGTTTGAGTTTTTATTCAAATCGCACAAGAAAAAGGTGACCTTTAAGTCAAAAATATCACCAAATTTTGATTTTATGAAGTCAAGAAGCCGATTGCAACCGATTTTTGTTATTTGGCTGGGCCACCATATGTCTCCAAACACACCAAAGAGCACTGTCAAAACCAAACTGAGAAAAAAAAACAAAATTTTGGTCAGTTTTGAACAGGTTGTATGAACTGTTTGGCATGTTTCAAGAAAATCGTTGTAGAAGTCATGTTGCATAATGGAAAAATATCTTCAAAGCTAATCGCTATTTTTTTCAAACAAGAAGTGCTGAATTTTGAACAATGCAAAAATCGGATTACAACTGACATTGATCAACATACAGCACAACATCGTTTTGCGTCAGGCTCTGATGCCTGATAGCTGTATCTTTCGTTTGATTATCATTCTCTACAAACCTTCCGGTACACCTTTCTAGGCAGATTAGCTTCTGAAGCCTAGACAAGTGCTATAACGAGAATGGAAAAATGTGGCGTTCGAATTCCCAGCCAGCCGTTCGTCGTGTAGGCTTTAACTCATTCATGCTAAAGAAGATGATTCACAACAACTATGTACGTTGATGGCGTGAATGGAATTGAATGCCGACAACACTTCATTACTTTAGTTACCTACATACATGTATCGTAGGATTTCTGCAATCAACGCCACCGTAAAATTCAACTCGGTTCATGGCTGTCCACTGTGAAGTTTACGTTGTGATGAGAGAATCCATTCGATTTATATGAACATATGCAATCTTCCCTAATTAATTATTGATTCTTTTCTTCAGATGCAATTTTGTCTTTTCCTCAACTCTTCATTCGAATTTGTTGTATCTCTAACTCTTAATTCAAAAATGAGGGAGAATTTTACTTACTTCTGATGCTCATGCAGTGAGTGAAACAAGAATAGTACCATTATGTGTTTTGCTTTTTAAAATATAAATAATTGACAATCGTCAAAATTTTCTTCTACAATTTGCTTTAAAATGGTTAACGGATAAATCAAGCATAAGTTTACTTTTATCGGACGAAACAATTGGCGTTGAGGACCGAAAAATAGTAAAAGTTATACGAAATAAGAATAGTACCACTTTATGTTTAACTTCAATATCCAGATTATATCTAAAAATTTTCCAATTAAAAGTGAATAGTAATGCTTTTATGAGCTTTTTGAATAGACCACTGCATTCTCAAGCGATTTCTAGAATTCCAATAGGTTTTAAAGGGTTTTAAAGAGATTTTCCTTTAGTTTCTTCATTCAAATGGCGGAAAATTATGAAACATAGATTCTGGGCTTAATTTGAATCCAAAAAACAGGCTGCTCATTCGCAAATATTTCTTTTTCAAAAATTGTGATTAATATTTTATGTGAATCCGAGCAACGCTTGGTATAATCAGCTAGTATCTTATATAAACCAACATCCTGCATAAATGTCAGAAATAGTTAAAACTTTTCCTGTTGATTTTTTTAATTGTATAATTTTTTTTTCTAAAAAGCGTTGAATCTCTGAAACTAGAACAACTCGGAAGAATCAATATCCTTGATAGAAAGAATGATAATAAGATGATTCAAAATCAGTTTTGATTCGTAACATAAGTTTATTGGTTCACTTGATGAGTAGGCTGCGGGTGAAGAAAGTGGACGAGTTTTGGCAGGAAAATTTTCTGCACTTTGTGATATATGTGGAATATTCGCAAAGGAAGCTTTTGGTGGTTAAAGTTTGAGAAATAGAACCGACCGGACTCTGAAATAGTGACCCACCCATAAGAAGACCTACAAGTTAGCCTCGGTTCATGCAAAGAAGCAAATTCAGCAGTTTTCCAACATCCCCTGATCCAGTCAGTCCGAGTTCGCAGAAATTTTTACCGCAATTAAAGCTATTCCTGCGTCCGTAATTATAGTTTCCCTCTGATTTGGTGAGCCCGTTCTGTATTATTTTTAATCTGTTTATTCATTTATATTGCATTTAAACTTTATAGCCAAAACTCTGTATAATCATATGAAGCGTTTGGCAGGGAACTCCACGCTTCATGCCTCTCTTGTTCCTGAATCTTTTGCGTTTATCATTAGGGGAAAGTCGGGTAAGACGGACATCAATATTTCGAGAATTTCAATGTTTGGCACTAATCTAATGATAGGAATATGTTCACCTAAATGTATTAACACTTTCGAGACCCTTTGTTTATTTATGGCAAGCAAGGTCCCATAATAGTAAACAAAACAAACAAAAACTTCGAGGATCCATTATTCGATGTAATTTTCTCTCCTCATAAAATAGTTCAAAACTCGCAAAATTATCGAAAATGTCAACCATTTTCAAAGGAAGAGTGTTTATTAGGCTTGTCCCTAACCATCTGGAGGAAAATCAGCGAGTTTTGGTCAAGGGGTTTGAACATCAAACGTTTTGAAAAAAAAGTTGCTAAGGCGGGTAAGACGGACACATCAAGGTCGGGAAAAACGCACTCCTAAGTTTCTTCAGGTATTTTAAATTTTTCATTGGTTTGATCCTCCTTCAGAAGACCTTGGCAAGAGCAATTGCCGGTCGAAAAGCACTCAACATCTCAAACAGGCCATAAAAACTGTAAAAACAGGATCTCCAATGAAGAAAGCGCCTATTAAATATGGAATTCCGAAACCACACTGTTTCGCTTCCGGACTCGGACTAGTTAGATCCATTTTCGTTTAAAAACGTTTTCTTATACTTAACTCACAAAAATATCTACATTTACAGTAATTTTTGTGGCAAAATGTACCCTATTGTGAACAGTGTCCGTTTTACTCGACCATTTTCGAAAAGTGTAATTTGCAAGCATTTTTTAGATAACTATAAAAACAGTCTTGATTAATGAAATTTACTAATTCCAGTGGTTAATGCGATAGCAAACAACCTAAACTGTTAGTAGCGCCAACTTGAGCCCCTCGGCTTGATCGATTTGGTTGGGGATACATCGACGATCAACTCCTGATGACAGCGGCGGATAGACGTCAGATCGAGTATCGGCAGAGTGCAAGTGAAAACGTGGAAAAAGGTTGATAAGGCGGTAGTAGAGTGAAATAATTTATACAATTACTAAAGTTTTTCTATTTACGTTGGAAAATAGTGATCGAACTAATGTTTTCCGAATGGTAAGATTCATATTGATATTTTGTACGATAAATGGGAAATAACGAACTATTAACTTTGTAGTCAGGTTTACAAATACCGTAAAACGTGGAAATTGGGTTTTTACATAATAGGTCTATAGTTCTTATCTGGTAAGATTGTTATCACAACGTATAGATAACGCATTAATTAACTGATTTCGTGTTATTGTTAACTATTGCGAACACTAAATGTAAGCCTTTCTTCCCGCGTTAATAGTTTTCTGAAATTAACTAAAATTAATAATTTTAGGAGATTAACCATCGAATAAAAAGACTAAAGATCCAGAAATATAGTTCTTTGTGATCTGGCATCCCTAACATAAACTGTGACCGTTCACTGAGTTACGGCCACAAATCTAAAGTCACATCGGGGGAAGCTAAGAAAATCATTTTAATAAAATAATTAGCAGAATAGGGTAGAATAAATAAAATTTCACTAAATATTAGGCTGGAACAAATATAAATTTCTTCTTTTGTCAGCAACCCGAACGGGGAAATAAATAAAGTTTGAAGTATTTTACGTAAATTTTGATAAAAAAATTCCAATATTTGAAAAATTACAAGATCAAAAACAAAATTTAAGAAGATGGAGTTATTTCACCTTTTTTTTCTTAATTTCATTGAATTATTCGATGCAACATTACTTGATTATAAGTTTTGTGCAACGATATAGTATGTAATTTTGTTGCATACAAGCTTCCGTGCAATTCATTTGTTTTTCGCATTATTTTTTAATGTCCCCCTCCTCGCGCTGTTGCAACTTCGAGTGACAAAACAAGAATTGGAAATTTTTTCCGGCCTTATTGAAACTTTTAAAATTAAAATGAATAAGTGAAACTCTTAGAAAAAGCTAGTACAAATATGAGGAGAAATGGCACATTGATCACATTTATCAGAAATACACAACACTCTAGGAATTGTAATCAGCCGTTTTACAACACTACACTTACAACACACCCCTAACGACGCCTGAACACGTCTAATACGCAATTTAGACGAGTTCTGGGAAAACCATGCCGAAGAGGAAAAACAAGGGACATTTCCTCTTCCACTTGGATCTGAACCCTGGAAGGAGGAACACCTAGACAGTATATCTGGTATCAAATTTTTATTATCTCCCAAAAATACGCCTCTCAGAAGCATTTTTAAGAGTTCGCGGGTGGTTCTTCAAGTAATTCAAGTGTCGAACGAATTCAGGCTGAGGCCACGAGAAGCCATTCATATCGGGCACTGCCAAAAGGAATCCAAGATCGGGACTGAAGCCGCGATATCGCCAACATATATCGGGCACAGTCACTGGCAAGACTGGGTTAAGGAGGAAGGCAATCGTTGAACGGAAGGATTTTCCCCAATATCCTTTGACCAACTAGAACGTTTATTACGGGCGGGAACTGCTCCCACGGTACAAGACGGTAGAGGGGTTTCCAAGACTGGTACGAACGACGATCCGAAGCACGGTGGCCACGAGCACGGTGACTTGGCTAGAAGACGAGTCCTAGAAGCGGAGCGAACATCGTTGGGCCCATACCGTCACACCACACACCACCGTAGGTTGCGTAAGTACCTCTGTAAAAATTTTAGAATAGGGAACTGAGGACAGTTAGGAAACTAGGGAAAGTGCCAAATTAACAGTTTCGACATTTTAATAGAATGATTTGCATGTGGCCAAAACCATTACAGTTCTCGTATTGTTCTTGCAAGCCGACCCTGAGTGATCTTTAAAGAGTCCTTGTGACTGAACGGGAGTAACACAAGGGATTGTTACAAAACTGCCCATCTGCATGAAAACTGCGATGAAAATAGCAATACCTGATTTTGTATTGCGATTCTACCTCAGGGTGTCCGTCTTACCCAACTTTCCCCTACATGGTTGGCCTGGTCCTAGTAGTATCTGCAATGCATGTATTATGTATCAGACACTAAGTCGGGCTCTGCGACGTAGTTCCACCTCCCCGTGGTGCAGAGTGGAAACGTGTCTGCAAGTCCGGCGTATTGCAGATGTACGGCCAAGAGAACTACACCAAACCCACTAGAGGCTGTCGACGGGTCTGCCAAACCCGCGCGGAAGAAGTGGTGCACCCGGGTACTTAGGTACCAGTACTTGGGTGTGTGCGTGATGGTCCAACACGCTTTCGGGGGGTCATGGCCCTGATATGCGGACGTGACCGGAGGGAGAGCGATTGCCAACTCGTTTTGCGCTTCGGTGGGTATAGACCCGATTCACAAAATGAGTAGATGCGCAAAGTGGTGGCCGATCACTTAGGGACGTGTTTACACGTCAGTGTCCGAGAGGCACATTCTGCCGGAGGTATCAGGGTTCGACACGCGTTTCGGGAATTGTTGCGCCTGAACCGCGAGTGTGACCTGATGAGGGCGTTCTATAGCTCGATCTGCGCTTCGGGTGGTCAAGCGCCCGACTTGAAGATCGGGTAGTTGCGCTGAGTGGTGACTTAAGTCAACACTATTTGTGAGTTCGGAGGAGTCTGAGTCCTACACGTGGCTTAGGGGGCTTACCTCTCCTACCCGCGTGTTTGAACAGAGAAAGTGTCGTCGACAACTCGCTTTGTGTTTCTGGATCTTGGACTGGATTCACAAAGTTAGAAGTTGCGCTGTGTGGGGACCTCATTCACACGATGAGATGTCGGGTCCTAACTCGTCAGAGGAGGGATTGCGCATCGATTTTTGTTAAAATGAGGTATGCTGATAGAGGATTCGGAAACGAGTATTGCCTTGGAGCGCATTAGCGCGAATGGACCTGCCACTATTGAAGTACTTTGGGTGGACTTTATGGCGTAGGGGCTACAGTGTTCCTTAGCATTGTATCATGAGTCGTCCAATTGCACCCATGGACCCAGAGTAGCAAACTGGGGGGACGCGGTGGCTCGCCGCCCCTTGGAATGCAATCCGTAAATTGGATTTACCACCTGGGTTAACAACTAATAAAAAAAAGACACTAAGTCGGGCTTGAGATATAGCTCAGTTGGGAAGTCAGTTGCTTCCTGAGCAGATGTCCGTGAGTTCGAGCCCGAGAGTAAACATCGAACACAGTTGTACCGGATAAGTTTTTCAATAACTTTCCGCCAACTGCAACGTTGATAAAGTCGCGAATGCCATAATGATGGTAAAACGACTATAATCGAAACAAAAAAAAAAAACTACAATCGAAACAAAAAAAATACTAAGTGGGAAAGAAAAAATGAGGAACCCAAGTTTTCAGCTTTCAGAACGCTGTAGAGATATAATTAAGTATTTGTGGTTTTTTTAATTTTGAGAGTCTAGTGATTGAGTCAAATCAAGCCAAACTCGAGTATTTATAGTTTAAAGTGTAAGATGTCAATCGAAAACACAGCTAACAACGTAAACAGAAAGACAACAACAGTTAGAGTGGCAACCGAAAGTCGTCGTTCCATTGCTGTACCAGACCCTCTTCTCCAGCTGATTCGAAGTAGCATCAGCAGATTCTGGAGGCTTCTGGAAGGTGAGAACATTCGGAGAACCTTGTTGATTCGGAAACAATCATACACACTAAGATGGCATTTATCCCGCTCGGGACCATGAATCTCCGTGTCACGGGAAAGCTGTTCAATTTAAACGAAGTTCAGAAGGGAACTCACCCGAATCTCAGGACGCTTCATCTTTCCTGAAATCCGAGACAAACTTGCTACGAGAGCACAGAAACTAAACGTATCCCCGTGAATGCAGGTCAGTGTTCTCCGGAATCACGGAAGACCCAATTCTTGTCAAATTTTCTTTCTCTTGCTCTCCTGTATACGGGGTTTTTTTTTCTCTCTTTTCCACATGTGCATGATAATTAAAACCGCCAAACGTTTCAACTTGTCATTTTTCATATTGTTAAACATTTTGTTGTGGCCTGCTGAGAACGACTCATCATCATGTGCAACCGGAACTTTTCACCTTTAGAACCGCAGAACTGCGTGGAGAAACTCTACGGCTCGGCTGTTGCGGTATTCTTTCGCCTCGGTTTGGGAGCTTTAGTCTATCCATTAAGATAGCTGACATGGACATGGACTCGGAGCGCAAGGATTTACATTCCATGGCTCGAAAGGCGCATCGGTAAGTTTCTTTGCCATTTAGCGTTTGGGTAGTGAAAATAATGTAAATCTTTTCTTTTTCTACTTATAGAAAAAAATGTATGGTGTTACGCATGTGAAGAATGGTGAAATGTGCAAAAAAAGGTGAAATGTGCAAAAAAAGGTGAAATGTTCAAAAGAAGAAAAAGTTGTTTGAAATATATTGAACTTGTTTAAACAACAGCGTGTTTCACTTTTTAAACATTGCATTGAAACTTTTTTCAAAATAAAATAATTGAACCAGGGGAAAGGGTAGCAGAATTCACTACAAATCACAGTAGGAAACCTTTTCGAGCTCACAGGAAAAATTTCAAAAGTCCCTGCAAGTCACAGGGGAAAACCGTTTAAAACATACAGGCGAATTTGACAGTTGTTTTCCTGAGCTGTTTTGTTGTCCTGAAATCGTCCTGTAATTTCAGCTGTTGAAAATACAGGACGAAATCTTCCCGACCACAGGAGAAAAGATTAAGTGTGTACTTCACTGTAGCAACTCTCAGGCATCTGGAGACAAACCCAGCGAAAACAAAGACGGAGGACAGTGCCCAGCTCTAAGGAAACAGAAAGAAGAAGACGAAAGAAACTAACCGTACAGTAGGGACACAAGCAAAACCCTTACCTGAGCATCCATCAGACCAACTTATAATAATTCATTGACTTAATGTGATTATGAATGATTTTAGTGAGTACTTGCGAACGCTTTTTAAATTGCCAAGTCATTCGTGTCACTTCTAACGAGCGCTTATGTGTGAGATTTACAATTAAGCATTGTGCAACACTCACTTCCCGTGTCAACCTATGAAAAGTGCCCTATTGGTCATGGTAACTTTTCAAAGGTTTGAAAAACAGAACCCCTGCGTGATTGTGTCAATTAATGCATCTAAGCCTATACATGTAAGCCTTAGTCGCTTACAAAAACCGTATCATAAAATCATTAAAATCACATAAACTCTTGACTGCACTCAGCTGGCATTCAACTTTGTCGTCACCCCAAACATGCTAGCTACTACCTAGGCTTGTTTATAAAATAGTAGCTAGCGCATATCATTGCTACGGTTCCGAATTAACTCATATGTGGCCAATGATTAATCTGAACTCAGAGGTCGGATGTTTTATGCTGTCTTGTATTCACATATTTGAGACGAGAGAGAGCTTAGCTGCCCTCGGCTAACCACGGAATGCGCAATTTGACTTCGCACGATAATGCTTTCGAGAAATGAATAGAGAGGTACCAAAATAAAATTTTGGGGTATTCTGGTATAAAGTGCCCTTTTTTAAACAGTAGATATATGAATCTTTGGTTGTATTTTTTAACAAAGCTGCACAATTCAGATGAAGACGGATGTTCAATGTTGATTTGTTTTCATTAGAAATGGTCGTAGTCAGTACGATTAAAAAGTAAGCTCTTTCTCCACTAGTAGTTGTCATTACCAAGTAAAATGACTAACAGAAGATAAAGATCTTGATTATTTATTATGGCTGTGTTTACATTGATGGGCAGCAACAAAAGTGGGCGATTTGTACCGATGTACCCCATCGCTTTTAATTATACGCCCTGGGGCATTTTGGGAAGGCAAGGGCGCACTTTTCCAACTGCGAGATACGGTTGAGAAAACGTTCGTAGGACGTAAACAGAATGCCATACTTTTAAAACCGAAGCGGGAGCATTAATGCAAAGTGCATTCTAGACCGTCGTCGGAGCGAAGAAATTTGAGATATGAGACGATAGCAAAAAAAAAACAAAAACGTCGTTTTTTTAAGAATATCTACTAACGTTTCGTGATCGTTGCGTGTAAGTAAATATTTACCGGCTGTAGGGGCTCGAGAATGTTTTATTGCTTAAATTTAAACTGGAAATCTACCCAGAAAAACATAAAACTGTTTTTAAATTAATTTTAATACTTTAAGTGGCCTTAGACTTTTGAATTTTGTTGAGACTCTAATTCGATTTCCTTAAAATTCCAACTCTATATCTACTGGATCTCATACCATCATTGGATGTAATCTTTCATCTGAGACGAGATAACGACGTTTTTTTGTGTGATACCTGTGCAAATTATTGCCCGAACGAAAGGCTTTCGCCTTTTTTTTTCTTCTCGGAGTTCATTCATGGATGATATAACACAGAAAAAAAACCTCCATCTTATCTGGCTGCCGCGCATGATAACTTCCTCTACTGTTGGTAGTTTTTTTTTTCCTTCAAACCTGCATACCTAACTTAAGACCACCGCAATAGAATTGGATTAACAAAAAAAAACAGCAACAGCTTTCGATGTGACCCTAGGGACTTGTGCTTCTTTAAGTGTCTGTCCTCCTTGAGTGAACTTTACGATGTATCCCATGGTGTGGTAATATTTTTTGTCTGTTAATTCATATGTAACGATTATTTTCCGTTAAAGAAACCTGTCCGTTATTGGTTCACCGGATTCCTCCTCACTGCAGTTTGTGGAGTGAAGAATGCGTGCGCACAAGATTGGCTTTGTAACGCTACGTTTACCGCTCGCTATTGCATTTTTTTACTGTCAATTAGTTTTGCCTTTCACTGCGTTTATTTTACACTACTTTTAAGATGGGAATTTATTTGTTACTCGTAATTGGGGAAATCACTTGATTTTTTATAATGATGTTTGAAGGAAGTTGAAAAAGATAGAAAATCCAATGGAATCTTAATGGGATGCAAAATGATTTTTCTATAAATAGATATGTACTTGATATGTCTTCTTTTACCATAATTTCTGTTAACCAGACGATTGACTGTGTCGTTGAAGTTTTCCAAAGTCCATGAAAAAAGTTCTATTACGGTCAGCGCAACGGCTTTAAGACTTTATAAATAAAAAATAAAGGCGTTTTCTATGTAACACCATCACATAAAAAGGATGGTACGAATGAAGTTAATTTGGTATCCGAGGGTTTTTTGGTCAGAAGTAGTTAGTATATTAGTTTCAAGAACCACACATTTTATAGAAGAGTGGCCCCTATTCTAAATAAACTTAAAATGGGACACAACTCGAACAATTTTAAGACTATTTCTATAAAAATTGATTCACGAGATGATGTTAAACATTTTCAACGATTTTTGAGTTAAAAGTAAACCGTAGTTTACCGGGTCACCTGGGCATTCTATAATATATAATATAGTCAATCTATCATCAGCATTTTTTAAAAATAATTCATCAAAGCTTTCATAACCTTAAGCATTTTTTTTTTCAATTTTCGACGCCGCTAGTTTACTCCGATTTTTTATATGTAGTTCCAGCAACCATGATATTTGCTGAATGCATTGAGGTTGATTTGTTACAAAAGTTCTTTGCTAACCATATTAAACCTATTTTTTAGTGCCACTCACGATTTTAGGTGAAATGTGAATGAAGTAGTATCTCACAAATAATAAGGAAAGTTGAATGTCATATGAGGCCCTTGGACCCTAAGGGGTATAAGTTAAGCTTGCCAGATTGCTCGGTTTTATCCGGGTTTGCCCGGATATTTGATGCAAAATTTCGAGAAAGTCCAATCCGGCCCGGTTGCCCGGATATCGTAAAAAAAGTCCGGATATTGCCCGGATTTTTTCACAATTTTCACAAAGAAACCAAAAAAAAAAAAATCAAAGTTTTAAAGTAAGTTTCAGCAAAATCGATTAACGGTATGGACATTTATATAATAACACCTAAGTTTAGCCCGGTTATTGCCCGGTTTTTGGATTTGAAAAATTGAAATCCATGCCCGGATTTTGCCAGGTTTTTTTGAAAAAATGCCCGGAATTGCTAGGCCCGGATGGGAGTGGAAAAAATTCTAGCAACCATAGTATAAGTGCACAAAAACTTATTTCGAGATAACATGCTTTCAAATTGTTGTGTTTGACGTTTTCCATACATTTTTCGAAAATTTGTCAATACTGATATTTTAAAATCTCTTGGTACAACTTTGTACCTAAAAGTAATCACATTTTCGTAGGTGATGGAAAGAAATAGAGAAACATGAGGTATAAAAGAACGAAAGAACATAAGCCGTAAATATCATGAATTTTTCACAAAAAGATACAACGGCTCACCGGCAGGACTTGAACCTGCAATCTCCGCTTCAGTACAACGGCGCGTTAGCCAATTTCACCACCTTGAACGTGATGAAATCGGCGAACACGAGCAATCGAGCTCTGCCGACCAACTGCTGAACCACCCAGTTTAAAATATGAAGAATCGTTGGGCATCATTAACAGACCATTTTGTCACTTATACCCCTTTGGCTCTGAGGCGCTCATATTTGTTTTCACGGGATTAAAGGAAATTTAAAAATTCTGAGGAAAAAATATTTTTAACATGTATTATCGTCATACGTGACATAATGACATCGCAAACAGAACGGAATTCATTGAAAAAAAGGTTGGAAAAATATTTTCAAATTGTAAAACTCACATTGTGAATCTATCAACATGGCGTAATTTTTCGTCAATTAAGCATCTTAATAAAATTATGGGTTAAAAAACGGTATAGAAACTTTTAATGAAGTTATAACCAAATTAAAACAGATAGTTTTGAACCAGTTTTAAGAGAGCAATGAAAAGCCATCATGTTGTCGTTTCTCTCGCAAGCCAAACAATTACACACGAAAGATACGATTCTTATTTTTTGACTTATTGTCCACTGGAACGGTAAATGGAGACAGTCCTTGAAATAGAAAAAAAAAACGTGGGATTGGCCATGACTGACCGATGACCGAAGGGCCAAACGAGGTGAAGTCGAATTTCATTGTCAGCTTTCCAATACTTAGATTGTAAAAGTTTTAAGTAAGCATACCAGGTGGCCTGGTTTATCCGGAATCGCCCGGATTTTCACTGAAAAAGATGGGATATCAAAGAAAAAAAACCCTGATTTATCCACAATATTATTAAAATTCAAAGAAAAAACTCAAATACGAATTTATTTTTTTGAGCTGGTTTAATCAAAATAAACTTGCAAAGATTTTTGGAATTGTAAAATAAAATTTGAACGCCGCTGATGTGCCTGGATGAGGATGATTTTTTTCATAAGTTCGTTTTTCAGCATTTTTCTTGAATGCATATGAGCAATGCCTGGATTTTGAGAGGATTTGTCCAGATACTGCCCGATTTTTGAGTTGGTTTTTGGGTAAATATCCCAAGTAACCATAAGCATTAAGACATAGCCCTTAATCAGCATTAAATCAACTTCCTGTTAATGCTTATATAAAGCTTTTATAAAGCGTAGAAACGTCAAACCCGCGAATGTAAAAAAGAGTGATTTTCTCATTTGCTGCGTGTGAGTAAGCAAGACAGCAAACGAAAACAAACAGAACGGGCATTTGCAGTTGTCTTCTCCCAAAATTTTCCAATACATTTCTCATGCATACATTGTCTATGAAGTTGTGTGACCCGAACAGTACTTGAAGTACGGGTTTTTTCACTTAGTAATTCATAATTCAATTATACTCACTTCTCATTTCATAGAATACTTCATTAAGCAAGCATAATCCTTCATTAAGCAGGTTGATTGATGTTGTAGATAATGATTTTATTTTTTAATTTTTGTTCATTTTAATAAATCAAAGAATAATTCCCTATTTTGAATTTCCGTTTCACATCAATCATGATCAATCAATTAAAAAATTAAAAGGTGTTCTAAGTATGCATTGTTAATGCTTTTATACGGCTGGCGAAAAATGACGTTTTGATGGTGCTCTAATTCAGCATTTGGAATGCTTATTAAAGGCATTGATAGCATTTATTCAGTCCGCTATTTCGCTTTTTAGCATTAAATCTGCATTGTATACGCATATAGTGCAAAACATGCATTAATTCAGAGTTATATATGGGAATATAGTGTTGACTAAGGGCTATGTTTTAGTGCTTATGGTTACTTGGGATGCCGAATGTCCAGATTGGCCCGGCCCGGATAAGTTCATTACAAACTATCCAAACCTACATCTATTTCAGAGATTTCCAATTATCTTTTGGTTATTTACTACATTTAATAGTTAAATGGAAACAGAGATTTCGGATTTCAAGATGGCGTCAGCCAACACCCATTTTGTAAGGATTTTATGCGATTTTCAATGATAAACAGTTTTAAAAAATAACAACGAGCAATTTTGAATTCTACTTGTCGAGAGATCCGAAAAAACCACCCATAAAATTTTCCAAAATGTGTAAAAATGTGAATTCGATTAAAAATGTGTGAAATCTAAATAGAGTATGTCCTAGTTTTGCTTCTTGATCGAAAATTGTTACAATTTTTTTTTTTACTTTTAAAATTATTCACTGCGTACTTTAATAAAGCATGTAAAAGCAGTTAAATTTTGCCCGCAAAACTGAAATTTGATGGAAAACATCTTTGAGGGAATTCGTCAGACAATGTCTCGTTTCTACCTGGCAACGTTGCGGATTTAATTGAATTGACTTCAATGCCAAAACAGACTTTGGTTATCTGAAGAGATATTAAGTTACGGTCTCCGACAAAGTTATTGAGCAGAAACTTCCTCTATAAATTATACATCAAAATAGAGCAAAAATGTTCGTTTTTCAGAACAAAATACTGGCTTATTTATATTAGTTTTAAGTAGTAAAAAATGAAAAAAAACATTGTTTTACTGTTTGAAAGTAATATAATGTGGTCAAACTAAAAAAAAATCATGCCACTATTATGTTTAACATTAATTTTGATTAATTTGAAATAAAAATAAAAAAAAAACAAAACAAAAGGACAAAATACCGTCTTTTCAGATGTTGCCAAAAACGAACAGTTTTGCACGGATGTTTGAAATTTGCAACGGGGTCTGTATTTGTGTTCTTTTTTTCTATAAAAACTTAAAAGTAAAAATATTATTTAAATTCTGCTAACAATCATGGATGTTTTAATCAAAACAGAGCTGTTTAGAGCTCAGGGTTAGAGAAATTCGAAAACGACACAAAATCGACTGGGTCTAATGTTTGTATTGCATGAGAAAAATTTCATCATCGAACTTTAAAATCCGACCATATATATTTACACATACAGAGACATAACCTAAGAAAAAGAAAACAAAACCTAAAATTAAATTTTAATTAGGACGCTTAGAATCATAGGGAGATAAGAGCCCAAATGATAGTTTTGCGAAAATGTGCTTAAAAGTTGTGAAGGTAATTGATTTTTATTTTTTTTAATACGAGCAGTTTTAATAAAATCGAAAGTGTTTTTTTTTATCTGTGTTTTGCACCAGATGTAGATTAAAATAAGAAGAACTGATGTGTTCATTTAACTCAAAATCGATGATTTTGGCAACTTTCTCCCTCTGATTCTGAAAGCCTCAATTACAAATTACATCAAGCTTAGAATAATGACCAGAAATGAAAAAAATACAAAAAAATGGAAAAAATGATAAAGAATGGAAAGAAAAATATAAAAAAAACAGACGAAATTAACAAAACAGATGAAAATTATAAAAACATTAAAATACACTGTGAACGTGACGCAATAGGCTCTAGCATGCGTACATGTCGAGATACATCGGTCGATTGAAGAATCGATACACTCAAGTATATCTCGCATGTGTTCTTTGCCCACTATTGAACTCTCTGTTGTTTGTCTATCACCACTAGCCATGCCACATATACCGATTTTTCGGTATTTATATCGATTTTTTAAGGAGATTTTCGACCAAGAATTGGTATATATCGAATATCGATTTTTGGCAAAACATAACTGATTTCATACCGATTTTGCAAAAATTCCTTTTTTTGCATTTTTATCATTTTTGTCTTTTTCATGATTTTTGTTTCTTTTTTTTTTGTCATTCATGTTGAAAACTTGGTGTAATTTGTTATTTAAAATCAATTTAATATCTCTTATTTTTTAAGATTTTTAACTATTTAAGGACCATCCTAGTGCAGTCTAAGATACATGAAAATGTGAGCGACTGCCAACTCTAGAATTGGCCTGTAAAATAAATAACACAGGCTAATTCTAGATATCTACAAGTTTTTCAAAATACGGAGATGACACCAGATCTCGACTTTTTAGAGCACAGCTTAGCTTGATTGTAACATTTGTTCTTAACTTTTTAGACATGATTAAGTCATTTGGCACTTAATTTATAATTAAGATTTTTCCAATTTATTTTGGTCGACCAATTTACAAAATTGGATTTTGAAATTCGACATGGCCATTTTGGCCGACACCCTGTTTATGCTCTGCTCATACTTGAAATTTCTATGAAAATAAGTTTTCAAAATATTGAGACTTTTGATATCCTTTTTCCATAGACAGATTTGGTTTACAAGCGTGATTTTTTTGTCTCAATAAAACAGGAAATGTTCCACCAACATTGTAACAAACCATCAAGTTTCTGTAGCCCGTAAAATGGGCTAATATGTTACTGAAAACTTTATGAAGCATGAAATTTCTTGCGCTTCCCGTTACAATAGATTCAAGCGCTAAATGGCCCCGGTTCGCCGCTCAATTGATCTTGATCTAACAGTAGCGCGACTTTACGTTGCGTATAATTTGCGGCAAATAGGAGAAACGAGCCCAAGAAAAAAAACCCATAAACGTTCGGCTCACCCCCGAAAAAAAACTTTTCGGTCGCACCTTTCATGCGCTGTCAATTTCGTTGGCCAAAATATTCACACAATACATCTTTCATTGCTGTTGGTGGGTTGGTTTTTCTTTCGTTTTTCTTCGCTCGCTGCTAAGCGTCCGATTCATCGCGGCTCGTGTTTCATTCATTTCGGCAAAACAATTCAAAGGAAAAGCCCCCAAACCCGAAAAAAAATACGTTTCATTCATCGTAGCCTCGCGGCTTGTTGCTCTCGGAAGAAGACAACAATCAAGTCCGGGAATCACGATGAAATTCCTGCGCCAATTGAGCCATTAACCTGAAAGCTGAGAACACGGTATTTACCGCCCCAAAATGAGATTTGGCGATGGGCACCCTCAGTAAAGAGGAGAAAAAAGAAACAACCTCGAGAAGAATTTTCCATCGGTATGTTTCTCGAGTTGAGCCGGCTTTAACTGACCTAACAAACGAGTTGATCGCTAATTTTGGCTGGATCTTTTCGGTCCATCACCTGATCCCCGTTAGGTTGCGCGAATCTGATGCAGTAGCTTATTTCCGTGACGAAGACAGGAAAGACATTCCAGCCAGGTTCGAGATCGCGATTCACACTGTTAAAGTCCACGCAAGGCGAAAATTTTGCTCAATCTAGAATTAATTTTAGGGTGTAGACTAAGCAATTTGAGAATTGTGTCAATGATCGACATATTTACCTTGTTTAAGGTATCTGTGAATTTTAATTCGATTGTTTAAAATGATTGCCTTAAAAAGCAATGAATATTGCAATTCAATATGTCTTCATATCAAGTCTTCTATCAAGAAAAATAGGGTTTTTCATCCGTTAATGGTGAGAGTATTCGTTGTTATAAAGCGTATTTCAATAGAAATCATGTATAAAGTATAGAACAGCTACAACTGCGTTTAAAATACACAATTTAATCTTCCTCATAAGGCCGGAACAAATTTAAAATCGTTCTTTTGTCACTCGGAGTTGGAACATCGCAAGGGGGGGTACAATAAAAAATAATGCGAAAAACAAATAAATTGGAATAAATTGCACGAAAGCTTGTATACAACCAAATTACATACTATATTATTGTATAAAACCTATAAATCAAGTTTTTTTTTATCGAAAAATTCAATAAAATCAAGAATACAAAATGTGAATTAACATCCATCTTCCAAAATTTGGTCTTAGTCTTGTAATCTTTCGGATATTTGAATTTTAATTTGAAATTTACTTAAAATATTTCAAACTTTATTTATTCCCCCCTTCGGGATTTTGGAAATTTCGAAGGGGGGTGGGGACAAAAGAAGAAATTGATATTTGTTTCAGCCTAAGGGTTTGTAAAAAAAAGGATAGAAGTTGCTGGCTGCAAGCGCCTATTAAGAAGAACACTTATTTTACCTAGATAATACTAAAATAAATAATTAAATGAAAACTATAAACACATAAACAAACATCTAGGTTTCAATACGTCAATGGGTGTCCCATTATGTCTAAGCACGATTTTGATACAGCTTTTCTCATTCCGTATGACGTTTAATCAGCTGATTCCTAATGTTTGTTAGTGTTTACAGTTTTACTTTAAACCAGGTACTACTTCTGACAAATTTTTGGGACAAAACACTAGCGCCAAAATAGTATGGACGAATAAGACTTTAACCATTAATTCGAAAATTTTAACAGCATGCTTTGGATTTTTTGTTTACACCACAATCGATGAAAGCTCCGTGTCGTGATTCGTTTCTTCGTGTGGGAGTGATTCGAGTGTCGATTAGATCTGGCAGATCAGCGCTTCCCGGGAAAATAATGATCTGGGCTTCCTGACGTTCGATCTCAATACCGTTCTAAATAGATTGTTCAACTAAAGTGAGAAGCAGCGATTCCTTTATCTGACGGCCGAGTCTCAGACGGAACAGAAGGAGCTCAATCAGGTGGTCCTGTGGAACAAAATCATTTTGCGAGGCGAAAACGCTCTGCTGGACTTCAAGAACATGATCACCAGGTACTACTTCTGGGACGATGGCAATGGTTCAGGTGAAATTTGAACTTTTAAAAAAATTTTGGTTTATGATCGGAAAATTTAATTTTGTTTTTCAGGGACCACTAGAACGTGACGACGACCCTTACCTGGAACATCGTTCCAAATGCAGGACTGCTTCCGAATGTATTTGCTCACGGACATCATTCGTTCAAATTCTCGGAAACCTATATGCCGTCGCCGGTATAAAGAACCTTAAAAAAAATATTATAAAACACCTACAAGAGCTTATCTGTGATAAGCCACCAAAGGATTCGTTCTCTGCCGAACTGCAGCTGACGATGCAGCATTTCCATTTATTCCATTCTTATTAATTTGAATTTAGTTTGCAAATTGGAGCTGCCTACATCAACATGATCAATCATCAATGAAAAACCATCTGCAGGAACATCCGGTCGGAATGATCCCAAGAACTTCTTCCTTGGTTCTTCAATTATATTTGTTTAGTTGAAAGGACCCTCAATAAGAATTTTTATTTTAGTTAATTGTAGTCACACAAATTCTGCGGTGTATGCTATGACCAATGACTGCTTTAAAACATGATAATAATTCTAAATTAGTTAGTTTTGCTCTGATGGCCGCTTGTCTGACCGTACTCCTTTTTGAATCTGAGATTCTATGATTATCGGCCTTAAACTAAACAGATCAATTTTTAAACAAACTCCATAAAGTTCACAGTTGCAAAACCAACATGATTCGGGAATTCGATACGGTGTCACCTTGTGTCACCTATACACACCTTGGTTGTTTGGTATTGGTGTTTGCAAGCTTGAATGCAAGTTGAAAGCTTGAAGACTTTTTCGCTGGTGGCAGCACTGTAAACAAAGAGTTGATGTCCCAGACTACTTGTTCGAAAAACTATTCAGCCGGGTATCTTGTTAGAATAGAATATCTTTGTTTAAACTCTGTGTCTCGAGAGCTCCACTTTTCATAACTTTTTTTCAAAAGTATCATGCACAAAAAGTGTACTACTCCAAATATTTCGCACAAGTCAGTTGGAGAAAATGGAAGAAGTGCTTACTTCTGGAGCGGTCCGAAATTCAATTCGAAAGAATGGAAAGGATAGCATTTTTGCGGAAAAAAAAATCTGGATGGAAACCGGGTTCGGTGGACAAAACTTTGGACCGGAAAGTCGTGCATGTTTATGGCAGTTAAAAAACTGCTTCTGTTCAGGATGTGGCCAAAAACGTGGATCCACTCGTAGCACCGTCCATCGTACCAAGGTGAGATTGGGTCGAAAGACATATTATAAGAAGCAAAAGAAGCCGAAGCCGAGTCAAAAACAAGCTGCTTCCATAAAACAAGCTGCTCGTAAATTTTATGATCAACAGCTGTATGCAAAATCGGTGTGCATTATCACTTACTCAACAAAAATCAAGAAAAAATTGAAAAAAAAATATTTTATTGTATCAAAACTCATCGACTTAAAAAAAATCTTCCAAGATTATTTTTTCTAAAACTTGCTCAAAAAATTTCGTTATGGAGGCATGAATACAAAAAAAATTAAACAAATGATTTCGTATTAAATCGTAACTTTAGAAAATTGCTCTTAAATCTAAAAGGTGGGCTAAATTCGCTTTCATCGATAGATAAAATCTTTGAATTTGTTAACGAATCTGGAAGATCTAACATAATTGATTTGAGAATAAAAAAAAGCTTTTTTTAGGAGAGCCTTCCATTTCTTAAAAAAAATCTATTCTTTACTCAAATCAAATAAGACCAATCTTCCAAACTATTTTGCAAATGCAAAGATTTTAACCTTTGATGAAAATAAATCAAATTTTCAAAAAAAAAAAAATAAATGATAACAATCATCAGACTTTGGGATCAAATTTGCTTGATGCAAACTTGAACCAAAATAATGATTTTAATATGAAACATGGCTTTGAAAAAACTGCAATATTAACACAGATATCTCGTTTATTTCGGTTGCCGCTAGTATGTTCAACAACACTTCCGGTTACTCAAATATATTAAATTTGCAAAATTTTGTCTTTTGGTTTCTGAAACACAAAATGTCGAATTTTGGTGTCCTTAATGTGTTAAAAATGCTTAACAATACACCGAGAAAATATAGAATTTTGTGCAAATTTTGTAGGTGAAGATGTTTTTTAACAGCAAATATTTTCAGAAAGTATCCTTGGGATTTTTGGATAAAACAAAAAACTCAAATTCTACCTTATATTTGTGATTTTCAGCTGAATTGTGTTTACTAACTAATTTTGATTGATAATTTGCAATCTGAAAATTGAATTGACAAACAATCTTAACACATTAAGGATCGCGAAAAAATCTATGACGAGAAACACCGAAATTCGGCATTCTATGTCTTAAAAAACCATGGATTAAATTTTTCAAATTTAGCATTTTTGGCGAAAAAAAACAATTAAATTCAGTCCATTCAAGTTTTACTTCAAAGTGCAGCGAAACAACGAGATATCTCATATTTGGTCCGCAATGTGTTAAGTTAATATTTTTTTGAATTCCTCTACAATTTATGTTGATTGTAAAATTTATTTACAAACTAATGTTTTCCAGAATTTCAAATCTGCATTCTGAATCTGAATTCTGAACCGTAATTGAAAAATTGCACTTTGAATCTATCCGAATTTCCAAACGATTTCTGAAATGTACAAAAAATACGATTTCCAAATCTAAGTCCAGATTAGAATTCAATGAGCCTTGATTTTGAGCCCTGATTCATGAATTTATTATTTGTATTCTGTAGTTCAGGTTTGATCTAAATAAACTATTTTAATTGTTTATTTTTAATCTGCATTGTGAATCAGAGTTAAAAAAATAATTTACAATAATCTGGATCTGAGTTTTTAATTTTGGATCGTCATTTCGAAGCTCCAAATGTTTGAATTTAGTTTAAGAATCAAGTTTGAGAACTTCGAATTTAAATATAAAACAAAATTTCTCTTTTTTCATAAATCGGAAAACAATTACTAAAAAATTGAAAATACATATTATCTTGAAAATCATGTCAATTCAAATTTGATGGGAAATGCAAAACCTAATTTGAACAAGGATTTCAAAGCAGCTTTAATTTCCAACTTCTTATGATTATTCGAACTGAAATCCAGAATCCTGAATTGGATACGGAATCCGAAATACGAAAATAGAAATACAATTTTGGTTATGGGAAATATGGAATCGGAACCCACGAAATGGGTTTAATTTAATTTGAAATTCAATATTCAGACCTAAATTGTGGATGAACAAGTGAGAAAATTTTGAAAAAGTGTAGCAGAATTGTTACTTTTATTGACCTTACTCTTTTATCATAATTTGGTTCCGAATTTCAAATGTTGAGTGAAGAATAGAATACCTCGCTTTTTATAAAATTTGGAGCTTCTTAATTTACCGTATTAAAATACATTATATAAATTCGAATTCAAAAGTTCTTGAAATTTGTATTTATTCATTAGTCCAACAGAAAAACTGAAATGCTATTTCATCGATAATAATCTAAATTTAAGAGCCAGTGCTATCAATGATAAGAAATTCAAGTAATATATTTTAACACCATATAAAGGTTTTAAGGGGGAGGGGGGGGGGGGGGGGGTAGGGTCTAACGGGTAAAAAAAAACACCATTTTCACGATTTTTTTCTAGAGCTATCGTTCAAACAAATGTATTTAATTTTTTTGCATTATACAAAGCATTGTTAAAATAACATTTAGTAATTTTTTCGTAGAAAAATATTGAAAAATGAGCCGGTGACGGAGCATATTCGAGGATGCCTTTTAGAAAACAGGATTTGCGGTGGACACTGTATCTCAGCACAGAATCATCTGAAGTCAAAAAATCAGAACAAAATAATTTTAATAGATGTTTTTCTGGACCCCAACGTTTTTATTTAACTTAAAAAGTTTTTTATGAAATTTTTGTGGCTGTTTGAAGTAAAAACTACGATTTTTCACGAAAAAATCCGCCATTTTTCACCTGTTAAATCTCCCCAAAGTAAAAAAAAACAAAAAAGAAAAACGTTGGGACCTGGTATCTTATATGTAGAAAATATGTTCCAAATTTGAAAAGAATCGGATAAGTAGTTTTCAAATGACGATGTCCACGGACTTTAAAAATGTGCTTTCGAGAAAAACGCGTTTGAAGTTTCTGCTCTTGCTTTCTTGCAGTATTAGATAGGAGGTGATAAAGGCCTATAATTTATACAGTTTTGCTTCAATTGACTTGAAAATTTGACACAACATTCTTGAAATGTTTTACAATAAGAAAATAAAAAAAATAAAAAAATCGATTTTTTGAAAGTAGTAGACCCTATAAGTAGTAGTATAAGTTCAGAACAAAGTATACTTGTTTGTGTTTTTATTCTAAAGCTAACACTAAAAGAGACCGTTTCCAGCAAAAAAGTGAAAATGACCCAAAAGTCACATGGGACCTTCTTGCTTAGAACGGCAGTTTATGTAGTAAAAATAATTATAATCACAAAAGACAGTGTATTATTATTCATCGAAAAGCTTATAAAACTAAAATTTAGTAGTAAATGGTGCATTTTTGGGAAATAATAAAGGATGAAAGAGTAATTATTGTTGATGTCTACAATTTCACATTTTTATTATTTGATGTGATGTAGACCTTTGGTGTGAATACTCCTTTAATAAAAAAAAAAAAAAAACTTCACCAATCATGCTTTTCTGATTTTATAGTGCGGAAATGTGCTTTATTCACTCGCTTATGGAATCCAACTTTATAGGTCTCATAAAAACACGAAGTGACTGGATTTAAAACAACATTAAAGTGTCGCAGAAATCTTCGCTAAGGCGGCATCCATAAATTACGTAACACAAAAAATGCACTTTTTTTACCCCCTCCCCCCCGTATGTCACAAATCGTAACGCTTCGACGTACCCCCCTATGAAAATTACGTAACGCTGATAATTACCCCCCCCCCCCCCTCCTCCGATTTTCTCATGTTTTTAAATACTGATTTGCGAAGGTCAAAAAAGATTTTAACCTAATTTTTTTTTTCGTTCTTTATAACGGAATTAATATCGATTAGAATCGCTTCTTAGTACTCATTAATGATATAAATCTCGGATAAAATAAATTGAATGAGTTGCTCTGTGCTTGTAAACTGATGATTTACCTTGTTTACTTAATTTTGTTCAAAGTGCATAACTTGTTTTGCAAAATATACTCCACTTAGTTATATTCGTCAGAATAATCAAAATTGATTTTTTTTAAATCAATTGAGAAAAAATAGTAAAATTTCCGCCTTACGATTGAATTGAGTTCTTGGGGATAAATGTACCCAATATTCTGTTTTCCAACGGTAATTTCACGGATATCCAATACACATTTTAAGGAATCTATCTCAGAATCTTTAAAAAGGAAAGCTTACAATCCAGTTTCAATCATATTGAAGCTCACATATTTTAAGCTGATTTTGGTTTGCATATCATTCTGCCAAAATTGCGTGACATCAAAATAGCTGCAATGAAACTGAAACTTTTAAGGAAAAAATCGTTACGTAACGATGAGCATACCTCCCCCCCTCCCCTATGTAACAATTCGTAACGATCGAGATTACTCCCTCCCCCCCCTTAGAGCGTTACGTAATTTATGGATGCCCCCTAAGGTAGTTATCATCCATCGCTATCTTGTTTCAAGAATGGTACCCATTCATAGTGACCAAACTAAGCTCAATTTAATTCGTACATGTTCAATTCTGACACGAAGAATCTCAACCATCCAGAGCGGAAACCGAGTGGATCGTTTCCAGCAATCACTTAGTTACGCTACTGGGTGGAATGAATTATTGTTTCCTCATGAATAGGCTGGCTGTTGTATCTCGATCAGTACCTATACTTAAATAGTAGTAGTTCAGCAGCTCCCAGCAGCCGGTAGTGGAGGATTCAACTAGCTAGATACTTTACGATCACATCAACCGGCGTCAGAACTGAACAAAAAAAAAGCGGGTAGGTGGAGAACATTTCCTCTGACTGGGAACTTGTCTGGTTTTTCATCCTCGCCTGTTGGCTGCTCTCGAAAATGCAGATTTGAGTGATTTGCATGCATTGACGACAAGAGGAGGCCTCAGCAGAAGCAGCGTTCATAATTTATCATTCGCTTCACTGAAAGTTGATTGCACTGAGCCATATTTCACGGACGGCAGTAATTTGTGCCATTGTCGATCATCTGACATGGCCGTCTCGTCATCGTTCGTTCCGTCGTGGTGATAAATGGAACTGTGACTGACTGACTACCGAATCATTCATGATCGAGGACTGGGAGTCGGATTGTCGGGGGTCACGCTACAGATCGCATGGGACCCTATCAATGCGCGCATGCATGCTGGTGGCTCTCGTATAAAAAGTTTCCCTTATTTGGGCACAACGCTAAATGTTTTGGCGTGTACATTAACGAGCTTCGAATGGAACGCGTGTTGTTTGCCACCATCAGTGAGTAAAATGTGACATTTATCTTCCGTTTAGGAGTGCGTTTTGCAGCACGAGACAAATTGTATCCATTTATCGGCATACATTTTTTTCCTGTACTCTACTCTCAGCCACAGTTGTCTGATAACTGTCGGTTCGGGCAGTAGATAAAGTGACGGGGCGTCTTTCCGGTCAATTAACATCTCAATGAAGAACCGCCATTAACCGGCTTTTGACAAGTGCGCACACCGGATGACTGAAATTGCCAACGGTCTATTAAGCTGAGATAGAGATTGCACCACACGAAGATGAACGCTTGCTTCTTGGAGCGCCCTTCATTTGCACGCCTTGTTTAGGTGACAAACGAGCCTCAAGGTGATGATTCGGGCAGTTTTACGGACCACGTTTGAGATGTGGTCGTTGCAACCAGTCAGTCAACCAGCCAGCCAGCCAGGTGGTTTTCTGATCTTGACTCCGATTCGGCTGTCACAATTCTAACGGACAGAGTGTGAAGTTCATGGGTTAAGGTAAACGTTTGAATTATCAACGCATAGAACCCCATTAGCGAGTTAGCGAATACCTCCAAAGAGTAAAGAAAACCCTGCTGAAAGGGAATCGAATCAAAGGTTCAAGAAAAGTTGCATAACAGCGTTGATTGAATATTCCCAGCTCCTATGAGAAAATTACTTTGTTTGCATGAGAGACTTGACCTTTACCTTACCTTGAAGATATAATTTATAGAAAAGTTAGAAATGATTTCAGTTTGATTTAAAACCTTTCAGTTTATTTCATTTCCATTATTAAATGACAAAATATGAATTTAGAGGAAATTGAGACCACAATTTTCTTATTATTGAAAGTAACCAAATGATGCGAGTGAAAAATCAATAGTTTTTTTTGCATTTTTGGAAATTAATAAAATTTATAGAAGTGAACATAAGCAAACAAATGGTTCAAATCGAGTTACCTACGTGGATAACCCTCAGCCGTCCCAGAATTTTTTACCCGTTACAGTCCCTGGAGTGTCAATTTGGCACCCCTGACTAAAACCAATATATCTTTCTTGTTTCCCAACCGATTTTTACAAAATTTATAGTTTTGGAAACCTCGTAACTCAAATATGTTTTTCAGACATTATTCGCATACAACATTTCAGTTTTCCGTTGCACAAAGTCTAAAAAAAAGGAAAGCTTTGGAAAAAGACTGCAGATCAGCTAAGAAAGTGTCAAAAAAAAATTTCACTTAGTGTCCAAGAAAGTTAGAAGCTATACCATGCACACAAGGATATATTATATTATATTTTTGGCAAGACCATGACCACAAAAAATATAACAATGTGGTGTATAAACCGTACTTTTATCAATGAATGGTCAAAATTGTTTAAGTCACACCAGATAAATTTTAAAAATAGAATTGAAAAATTTATGTAAATTGGCATATTTATGCGTTTTAAGATTGTCAAAATACGAGACACAATTTACATTTTTGTAAAGTATCGCAGCACTTTGGTAGCCTGCCTGTCTCCACGTTGCAAAGGACCGAGTAACCTTAACTACTCAACCTAGGTGAAAATGTGTTACAAGTTCAATCTTGACACTTTATAGCAGTGATGGTGGTAGACCACTTTACAAGAGGAAAAGATTCACATACCGTCAAACGGGGCATCATGCAACAGTGGGGTTGGATGCAACATTTAGATAACACCACACTGATTCAATTTTTAATTTAATGTAATGAGATAAAGATATCTTTTAATGATTACAACATGATGATGACATAATTTCTAGCATCCTGAGATAGTTTTTTAAAGTTTTTGATTTTCATATAAAATTTAAAAAATCGAACAATAAATGTACAATTTTTAACATTTTTCGATGCCGTAAAACACTATACCCAGTATGAAGGATTGGCTTGATAATATCACCTACAAACTTTATACTGGTTTCCTCATCCTATATCAACACTATCGATGTAATAATAGTTTTCGAAAAATCACTCAATTTTTTTAAATAAATATTTTTATAATTCAGTTACCAGTGCACAGTGGTTTAAAACTCGAAAAACGTGATCATGGGCTTTTTGATGCCTTAGATGTCAAAATAGCTTAATGACATGTTCTACAATGTTTCATTATTTTTAATTGCGCATATTTTGCCATTATTATTTTTCTGATCGATTCACCTAAAAGTGAGATATTTTTTTTATTTTTTGAATTTGTCATCCAATCAAAATGATGTGTACAAAAAACTTGTAAACAATACAATTTTAAAAAACTTTGTAAAAGACTTTGTAGCTCTATCTTTCAAAACAACAGATTTATAAACATTTTCCTAAAAACCAACCTCAAAAAATGAAATTTTCGTTTAACTTTTTTCAAAACGACTTTCGAGTCTTACTTTATATGAGAGAGTTGTAACAATTATAAAAGTGCACAACTTCATTGAAGGTGTCAAGTTTCTATCTTGACGTTAAATGGTACTTTTTGTGTAATTACGTTTTAAAATTGCATATTTTCATTGATCCATATCTCTAAAAGTTGCAAACTTATGAAAACAAAATTATATGCATTTGAAAGGCACATTCTTGAGCTTTAATGAGCATATAATTTCATTTGTATGTATCAGGTTTTACTACTAAAATCATTTATCTGAAAGATGGTAGTTTTGAAGTTTTTGTTAAGCCAGCCTTGCAAACTCTTGCTTTTTAGCAAAAGGAAGGATGAAATCTTCTTTTTTTCTATTCCTACCGTTGACAAGTGAAAACGACAGTTCTTAATTTGTTAAGATTGAAGATTTGGCCCTGTCTAGAAGCGTTAGTTCCATTATAGTTAGTAAATCATTTATCTGAAAGAAGGTAGTTTCGAAATAATGGGCATTTTGCGTATTTTATCAACACACATCTTTAAAAAATGTTGCCCTTTTAACACGAAAGTGGCATAGATGCATGATTTTGTAACCTTTAATTTTCATGGCTATCTTTAAAGTTTTTTCTTTATTTATAAAGTTTTAATTTTGGGTAAAAAAGTTGTGTAAGAGAGTAAATTAGAATGAAATATTAAAATTAATATTCATGATCTTCTTCTTCTGATTGTTCTAAATCAAGCTTTTTTTTGCATCGGCAACAAAAGAAAAATGTGGTCTTGGTTTAGATTTTCTTAGGCTCGTTGTAAGAGGGTCCAAAGATTCGAGCATCCAATGTATAAGGTCGATGTTTGTTGCTTGCCTTGAAAATTTTCGAGTGTGATGTTCTCTAAAATTTCAAATATTCTTATTCCTAGACTCTTGAGCGTCTTCGGATAATTGCCCAAAGGGTATTAAAAAGTGTATCTCGATTTGAGCCCCATGAAATAAAATTTTGTGAACTGCTGCGGGTATATATGTAATACGACGGATACAAATTGACTAGTTTCATGGCCGTTTTCTTAGAAAACTTATCGAATTTTTCCACATTTATTTTCTGGCCAGGAGCCAAAACTAGCAGAATAGCACCGCATCGCTGGCTGACTTCCAAATCTATAACTTAAATATTAAAAGTTAGTACAGAAAAAATAAATCGTACTCTATAAGTACCATTGATTTCTGCAGATTTTTCAGATTCTTGAAAAAAACGCCTTGCTGTATTGCCATCAGGTCTTTCAGATAAATGATTTACTAACTATAATGGAACTAACGCTTCTAGACAGGGCCAAATCTTCAATCTTAACAAATTAAGAACTGTCGTCTTTACTAGTCAACGGTAGGAATAGAAAAAAAAGAAGATTTCATCCTTCCTTTTGCTAAAAAGCAAGAGTTTGCAAGGCTGGCTTAACAAAAACTTCAAAACTACCATCTTTCAGATAAATGATTTTAGTAGTAAAACCTGATACATACAAATGAAATTATATGCTCATTAAAGCTCAAGAATGTGCCTTTCAAATGCATATAATTTTGTTTTCATAAGTTTGCAACTTTTAGAGATATGGATCAATGAAAATATGCAATTTTAAAACGTAATTACACAAAAAGTACCATTTAACGTCAAGATAGAAACTTGACACCTTCAATGAAGTTGTGCACTTTTATAATTGTTACAACTCTCTCATATAAAGTAAGACTCGAAAGTCGTTTTGAAAAAAGCGAAAATTTCGTTTTTTGAGGTTAGTTTTTAGGAAAATGTTTATAAATCTGTTGTTTTGAAAGATAGAGCTACAAAGTCTTTTACAAAGTTTTTTAAAATTGTATTGTCTACAAGTTTTTTGTACACATCATTTTGATTGGATGACAAATTCAAAAAATAAAAAAAATATCTCACTTTTAGGTGAATCGATCAGAAAAATAATATAGGCAAAATATGCGCAATTAAAAATAATGAAACATTGTAGAACATGTCATTAAGCTATTTTGACATCTAAGGCATCAAAAAGCCCATGATCACGTTTTTCGAGTTTTAAACCACTGTGCAGTGTGGGGTAACATGCAACAAAATGCAAATCAAAGAAACACCTTGTAAATCTCATATCCAAATGCTGGAATATGATTGTTTTGCATCACGCGTTTGTCAACACTGAAATTTCTTACACGCAAACATTTTTTTAAATGATTTCGGCTTTTCCAATTTTTAGTACTATTGTTTTACCCCTAAATGTATGCAGCACCCTAATTTTCAGAAAAAATGTGAAAATAAGTTTTTACAACACAAAAAATCACAGCAAATGGTGTCTTCATGCGTAATTATCTTGAATTCATCGCAAATTTATCAAAAACTTTACATTTTCATACGTTTTCATAAGATTTCTTATCAAAAACATACAGTGAGGGGCAAAATAAAGTGTCCAAAGTATTTTTTTTTCAATTTCTTTTATTTTTCTGGTTAAAATTCACCGAAAACACATCGTAATCATTTTTAAAATATTGTTTATTATGTTCTTTTCAATTTTTGTTAATTTTGCGCTGATAAAAAAAAGAAAGTTTTTCTGATAGAAAAAAAACAGTTAATATTCCAAAAAAATAGGGGCAAAATAAAGTGTCCAGATCAGTACAGCTTCAGAAAAATTCAAACTGAAGGCAAACAAGAACGATTTAATAATGGGTATGGCTTCCTTCAGCCTTAAACACCTCCTGCAAGCGCTTCGGCATACTTTCAACAAGGTTGTGCAAGTGTTGTGGGTCGAGTTCTTCCCACGCATGCTCCAGGGCATCAAAATAAGTATGTTATTTGTCACACCAGTCTTATAAATCAGAGCATCGAGGATGGCCCACAGATTTTCGATGGGGTTCAGATCAGGACTTTGTGCGGGCCATTCAAGGGGTTTGATGCGGCAGGAACGGAAAAATGACTTCGTCAGATTGGCCGTGTGCATCGGATCGTTATCCTGCTGTAAAACGAAGCGCTCTTCGAGGCCCGTCTTAATAAGCGGTAACTCGAGGTTTTCCCGCAGGATATTGCAATATGACTCAGCTGTCATGATTCCGTCAATTTTTACCAAATTGCCCACCCCACCCCAAAAAAAAAAACACCCCCACACCATCACGTTACCTCCTCCGTGCTTGACTGTTCCTTGGATATGGCGGTCTTGGAGCTCCTCACCCGACTTGCGCCACATATGATCCCGCTTCTTCCGGTTAAACAACTCGAATTTGGATTCGTCGGCCCACAACAATGTTTTCCAGTACTCGAGCCGTTTATCGACGTGTTCCTTGGCGAACTTGAGCCGCTTAGCCTTGTTCACCTGGCTGATGAAAGGCCTCCTCACTGCGATCTTGCTATGGTACTCCTTTGCATGGATGTGGCGACGGACAGTACGACGCAATACCGAAAATTGGAGCTCTTCCTGTATCTGCCGGATCGTTATTATTGCGTTTTTCATCACTTCAAAAATGATTTTCTTGTCCGTTCTGGCATCTGTCTTGGGCTTGGGGTCCTCTTCCCGGGCGATCCACCACCGATCCGAACGTTTTCATCTTCTTCATGATCGCTGTCTTGCTGATTTCGTAGTGCTTGGCCACTTCTCGGTGCGTTTGACCGTTATTCACATCACGAACAACAAGTTTCCGGATGGACAACGGAATGGAATCAGAAATTTATGCGTTCTCCATATTTTACAACTTATTCGAATATAGACACCTGTTTGAATACTCCAGAGCCAAGCCAGTTGTTTATGAAACGTCAAAATACACAAAACAAACAAATTCGAGGGGCCTCGCGATGGAAACTTATCGACATTGTATTGATTTTTGAGTTGGACACTTTATTTTGCCCATCTGTTTTTTTGGAATATTAACTGTTTTTTTTTCTATCAGAAAACCTTTCTTTTTTACCAGCGCAACATTAACAAAAATTTAAAAGAACATAATAAACAATATTTTAAAAATGATTACGATGTGTTTTCGTAGAGTTTTAACCAGAAAAATAAAAGAAATGATAAAAAAATAATTTGGACACTTTATTTTGCCCCTCACTGTAGTTTGTTGCAAGTTACCCCATCTTCTGAGGAGGATGAAAATCGCATGTTTTTAGAAAATTAAAAATAACTGAAGGAACCAATAATTTTTCTGACTACGCCAATTTGATGTCCCGTCAACCTTGAAACTTTAAATGCATAAGAGGTATGATTAACTGTGAACATAAAGTTTTTAGAAGCCAATGAAATTGAAAATTGTTGCATGTTGCTCCAGTTGACGGTATTGAATCAAACGTTGTGGAAATTCAAGTAGAACATCCGTCACCACAATCGGTATGAAATTGGCATTCTGGTGATTTAAATTTTTTGTGAAAATCTCACTAAAGTTAATATACTTAAAATCCAGTGCAAAGGTGTATTTTAGTGCAAGAAAATGTGAAAAAATGCAAACTGACGAAAAGTTCGAAAAACAGCTACCTTTGAAAATTCTTCAAGAATTCTGTGTTTCGTATTTTGACAATCTGAAACTGCAAAAATGTGCGAAATTCCGTCAACCTCTCAATACTTTTTTCCAAATTTATCTAGTGTGACTTACACAATTTTGACGGCTCATTGATTAAAAAGTACGGTTTTAACACCACTTTTTTACATTTTTTGTGGTTATGATCTTAAAAAAATCCAAAAAACTATATGCTTATGTGCGTATAACTTCTTACTTCAGCATTCCTGTAAACTAAGTGAATTATTTTTTTATCATTCCATAGCTGATCTACAGTCTTTTTTTCGACTTTGAATAACGGAAAACTGAATTGTTGTAGCAGAATATTGTCTGAAAAGTGAAAATCATATTTAAGTCACCATAATTATCACAAAACTATAAACTTTGTAAAAATCGGTTGACAAACAAGAGAGATGTAGCGGTTTTAAGCGAGAAGTGTCAAATTGTCACTCAAGGTCTGATGAGGGAGTTTTTATCCTGAGCTTTCAGGGTGCGTCTATAAAAAAGTAATGATTTTAAAAATTCATTGAGGGTCTTTATAAAAAATGTATTATTTGGATGCTCCCGAATAAAGTTACAAGCCGTCAAACTTCCTATAGTGTCATATTTACACTCAAGAGTGGATTAGGGTTGAAGTTGATCAACAGTGTCTGTGATTTTTGAAAACAAAAAATTGGCCACTCTGGACATTTACCACACTAGAGTAGAGACTCTCCTCTATCCAATGCACCATTCTTGAAAGTATCTTTCGGTAGATTTACTTAGAACATTTTTTTTAATTGTACGGACCTTTGTCCTAATTTTTTCTATTCAAATCTCCTCTAATAGGAATTTCACACAGATTAAAAGGGTTGTACTCACTAACGAACTTGAATGTTGCAAAAGTGATTTATACATACGTTATACGGGACTTAAGTCGCATAAAGGGCACAAAAGTGCTCAAAACGGGATTTGGTAAGTCACAAAAGTGCTCAAAACGGGATTTGGTAAGTCACAAAAAGTGCATTGACGTGCTTTCAAAGTCAAATCACCACTTCGAGTTTTAGTTTCAGTTAAAACAGCGTGGTCATATGGTAGCGTATTCGATTCTCACCACGATGTTCGGGGTTCGATCCCCAAGCCGTGCATTTGGCTTTTCAATATCTCACTGGAATCAGGAATTTTTCCTAAAATTTGGAAAAGCTCATTTGTAGTGCCTATACACCAGGCTTCGGATTCATTTGAGAGCAAACACCCACGGAGCTAAAATCTGCTCTCACTCTTTAAGCGGCGTGAAGGAATGAGAAGGAGTGACCATCTGCCTCGAAGATGTCATGCTTCTAGGGAGTTCTTTTTACCTCTCGCTCCGCTCTTAAAAGATAAATGAGCGCTCTTCGGGAACGCTCCCTAGGAGAACGCTTTAAGACTAACGTTATGAGCTGGGAATCTGTCTGGTTCGTGTTCGTTTGTTTTGGTTTGCGCCGGCGGTATCATTTGGAAATGATTTAATATGCATAACGAAAGGTAAGACGTGTCCCCGCTGATTATTTTTTTGAGTAGAGTGGCTCAAATAAGCAGTTTGTTATGTGAAGTTTGCATGCAAAATATAAGTCAAATAGCACAAGAAGGGCCTCTAGTTTGTTAAGAAATTTGAAATATTATCTTCGGGTAGCTATTATTTCATCAATAACCGTCAAACGGGGCATTATGCAACAGCCGGGTTAGATGCTACATTTGTATACCACATCAAGAGGTGTTATTTCTTTTTTGAATATAATGTAGTGAAGTTATCATTTAATGATAACAAAATAATGATGACTAATTTTCAACATCGTGAGATAGATTTTTAAATATTTCGATTCTCATTAAAAAGAATTTCAATTAAAGAAAAGGTGCCAAAGATGTACCTTCATTTTTTTATATTTTTCCAATGCCCTTATAACATACCTTGCCTATATCAATACTGTTGGTGTGATTTTTTTTTTTTTTGGAAAATCAGCATTTTTTTCTAAATAAATATTTGAATAATGCAGTAACCAATCTGGGCTAAAAATTCATCAAAATGAAAATCAAATATTCACCTTTTAAATCTTGATTCCATATGCTATTATGATTGGTCCACTTCACACGTTTGTTAAATTCAAAATATCATCTATCATAACATGAACTTTTATGATTTAAACTAGATAACTTATACCCCTAAATGTATGCAGCACCTTTATGGTTTTAAAATCATTCTTGACAGAAAAACATAACATAAACTTTTATGATTTAAGCTAGATGATTTTTTAACCCTAAATGTATGCAGCACCTTTATAGTTTTAAAATCATTTTTGACAGAAAATTGTAAAATTTTATTCGAACAAAACAAAAACTTACTGCATTTGGTGCTTTATGCGTTATGACATCAGAAATATATCTTAAACTATAAATTTTCAAACGTTTTCATTTGATTTTTTCATTCATTGTTGCCACTTATCTAGACCTTTTTTAGAAAGGTGAAAATCGTATGTTTTTGCAGATTTGAAAATAGCTGGGGAAGCAATAATTTTTCTGACTACGTAATTTTGATGTCCCATCAACCTTAAGCCTTTTGATTTAAAAGCAGAATGATTATCTGTGGACGTTAAGTTTTAAAAAGCCATTTAGGTTGATAAGTGTGCAGGATGTTTTTGTTTACAATACTTCTTTCAACACCGGCCGATTTTTTTGTAAAACATATTATCTGAAAGCCTTAACTTCGACAATCGTTTTACATGAACATTGAATGTAAATTAGAGTAATAATGTTAACGTTGTTTAGGTACAATAATAGTCTAAAATTCGTTTTGCTTACATCGTCGCACAGCCACCCCCAGCAGCCAGCCAGCAGCTATGAGCTACTTGAAGCTATCAAATATTTACCTAACTCGAAGCAATTCTGAATCGTCACACGCAAAGTTATTTCTCCCAGGGAGGCCTCTTTGGGAGGAGCGTAGAGCCTCCGAGGGAGCAAAGAGTGACTGGCGCTCCTAGCGATTCTGGCGGTAAGAGAAGCGAGAAAGAGTGGTTTTCGACTGCCAGGAGTTTGGGAGTTCCTCCTCAATGAGTGGTACTGCTCTGCCTCTTATAAATCGCGCCTCAGGATGCGTCCGAAGCCTGCTATACACTAAGGTCTTTTTACTCGGTTTGATTTTGCTCAGTTTTTCTTACACGGCTTCTTTTTAAGCGGTATTTTGTAGTGGATATGATTCTTCTACACGGCTCTCGCGAATCAACACGTTTTTTGAGCGAAAATATTCAAAGTCCTATACGTTAACGAAGGAATTCATAACGCGTTAAAAAAAAACCTTAGTGTATTCAAATCTGGTCGAAAGTCTGACATTCGAAATAATCGCGGAATATCCATTATCTCTTGCATTCCCAAGCTTCTTGAAGCAATTATAAACGAAAAATTATTTTCCCAAATTAAGAACCGAATAACTGACAGGCAACATGACTTTTTCAAAGGCCGTTCAACCTCAACTAATTTAATTGAATTTATAGACTTTTCATTGAATGCAATGGATAATGGCAACCATGTGGAAGCTCTTTATACAGACTTTAGTAAGGCATTTGATCGCATAGACATACCAATGCTTCTTTTCAAATTACAAAAAATTGGAATAAAATCTAAACTCCGGAAATGGCTTGAATCATTCCTAACGAATCGTCAACAAATAATAAATTTCAATGGAAAGAAATCACTCCCTTTTCAAGTCACTTCAGGAGTTCCGCAAGGATCTCATTAAGGACCCCTACATTTCATACTTCACGTAAACGACATTTCCTTTATTCGCAAAAATCTCAAAATGCTTATTTAAGCCGACGACATGAAGCTCTATTTACTTACTTACTTACTTAATGATCCCGCGCCGATCCTCCGGTGCATAGGGCCGTGGTAAAAGACCTCCACTGTTGACGATCCGGAGCCAGCGTCTTCACCTGGTCCCAGTCAAGATTCTCGTCGACAGTTCGGATTTCAGCGGCTAGGCTTCGCCGCCACGAATTTCTGGGTCTGCCTCTTCTTCGATGACCTTCTGGATTCCAATCTAGCGCCTCTCTGCAAATCTCGTTTTCATCTCTTCGCAGCGTGTGCCCAATCCATCTCCACTTACGTTCCCGAATCTCGATTTCTAGCGCCTTTTGATGACACCGGCGATGTAGTTCCTCATTCGAGATCCAGTTGCCAGGCCACCAAGCGCGGATGATATTCCGCAGGCAGCGGTTTACAAATACTTGCAGTTTTCGCGTCGTTACCGCATATGTGCACCAAGTTTCGCACCCGTACAGCAATACGGATTTGACGTTTGAGTTGAAGATTCGGATTTTTGTTCGTAGAGAGATCTGGCGTGACCGCCAGATGTTTCGGAGACTCGCAAACGCAAATCGGGCCTTTCTGATCCGTGTTTCGATGTCTTTTCTGGTACCACCATCAGGCGTAATCTGGCTACCAAGATACTGGAAGCACTCCAGTTTCTCAACTTGTTGCCCAGCTACCATGAAACTGGAGGGATTTCCTGTGTTGATCTCCATCGACTTGGTCTTTCCGACATTGACTTTGAGACCTGCTGCCTTGGAACTTTCGGTGAGGTCGTCGAGTTTGCTCTGCATATCTGGTTGTGTTTGGGCGAGCAAAACAATATCGTCAGCCAGGTCAAGGTCGTTCAGTTGCTCCATTGTTGAAGGATTCCACGGCAATCCTCGGTTCGGTGCACAGTCAATCGATCCAATCAGAATCTCATCCATTACGATTAGAAAAAGTAGCGGTGATAGAATACATCCTTGTCTCACTCCAGCAGTTACCGGGATTGGTTCGGACAAGACACCGTCGTGCAAGACCTTGCACGAAAATGCCTCATACTGTGCTTCGATGAGATGGACTAGTTTCTCTGGGACCTCTCGTCGCCTTAGAGCCGCCCAGATGTTTTCATGGTTAAGTCGGTCGAATGCTTTTTCGAAATCAACGAACACCAGCAGAAGAGAGTCCTGGAATTCGTTGATTTGTTCCAGTATGATTCGTAGCGTTGTGATGTGGTCCACACATGATCGTCCGGATCGGAATCCAGCTTGTAGCCGTCGGAGTGTAGCGTCGATTTTCTCCTGGATCCTGTTCAAAATCACTTTGCAGAGTACTTTTAGGGTTGTACAGATCAACGTTATGCCTCGCCAGTTACCGCACTCTGTCAGGTCTCCTTTCTTCGGGACCTTTACGAGGATATCCTGCATCCAGTCGGCCGGGAATGTTGCAGTATCCCAGATGTCAGCGAAAAGACGGTGCAACATTTGTGCTGATAGGGCAGGGTTGGCTTTCAGCATTTCAGCAGGGATGCAATCGATCCCAGGTGCTTTGTTGGATTTCATGTTTTTGATTGCCGCTTCTATTTCAGCCAGCGAAGGCGCTTCCGAGTTGACGCCATTTATGCGACTTACTGTTGGCGCTTCGAGCTGCAGATTCTGTTGGCCATCGCTATTCGTGACTCGGAAGAGTTGTTCGAAGTGCTCAGTCCATCGTTTGAGCTGATCTGTTCGATCGGTCAATAACTGACCTGCTCGGTCTTTTAGCGGCATTCTTGCATTAGTCCTTGCACCACTGAGGCGGCGAGAAATGTCATAAAGTAATCGGATATCTCCATTGGCGGCGGCTCTTTCTCCCTCTTCGGCTAGGGAGTTTGTCCAGGCTCTCTTGTCTCGTCTACAAGCTCGTTTAACTGCCTTTTCCAGCTCCGCATATCGTAAGCGGGCGGCTGCTTTGGCTGACCCGGTACATGCCTGCTCAATTCCGACTTTCGCCTTTCTCCGATCATCGACCATCCTCCAAGTTTCATCCGACATCCATTCACTCCTTCTTCCACAAACTTTACCGAGAGTACCATGACTCGTCGTGATAAAGGCATTCTTGATTCCACACCACTGTTCTTCGACTGTTCCGTCTGTCGGCAGCTCCGAGGCTCGGGATTCTAGCTGTTCAACGTATGCCCTTTTCACCTCTGGATTCTCCAACCGGCGGACGTCGTATCGACACCCGACTTTCTCCTCGCGCCGTTGGACACGTGCAACTCTCAGTCGTATCTCGCCAAGGACGAGGTGATGGTCAGATGCAATGTCTGCGCTTCGCTTGTTGCGGACATCAAGAAGGCTCCTTCTCCATTTTCGGCTGATGCAGATGTGGTCAATTTGATTTTCTGTTCGGCCATCTCGGGATACCCAAGTGACCTTATGTGCTGGTCGATGGGGGAAGAGCGATCCACCGATCACCATGTTGTTGTTGCCACAAAATTCTACAAACAGCTCTCCGTTTTCGCTCATCTGTCCTAGGCCATGGCGCCCCATGATGCGCACAAGGTCCTGATTGTCGGAGCCAATTTTTGCGTTGAAGTCGCCCAAATGGATTTGAATGTCACCCTTCGGAATTCTCTCAACCACGCTGTTCAGTTGACTGTAAAACTGCTCTTTCTCCTGCAAGTCGGCAACGTCAGTTGGCGCATAACACTGGACCATTGTAAGGTTTCTAACCCGTGTTCTAAATCTGGCTACGATTATTCTTTCGTTTATAGGTTCCCATCTAATGAGGGCCGCGTAGGCCTGCGGGCTTAACAGGAAACCAACTCCTCGTTCCCGAGTAGCATGTTCTCCTCGTATGCCAGAGTAAAGCAGGACTTGCCCGGATTGTGTCTTGTGTTCTCCAGTATTAGGCCAACGGACTTCGCTCAGTCCCAGAATTTCAAGCTTGAGGCGGCTAGCCTCTCTAGCAAGTTGTTCCAGTTTGCCTTGTTGGGCAAGGGTTAAAACATTCCAAGTTCCAATTCTAGTCCGTGTTTTCATGCTAAAAGTCGTCGCCAAAGTTCCAGGTCGGTCATTTCTTTCGGATTCCGTAACAATTTGAAATCGGGAGCAGTAGGTTGTTAGCCTAAAGTCCCTATCCCGCGATGGGGCTGCCATCTTGGACTTAGCTGGCGGGAGCCGCATTTCATAAATTCAGCCGCTTGCTGCAAGACAGACGCTGTTTGAGCCGCCCCTGACCTGGAGAACAGACGCTCGGTTGTTGTTGCACGCCGCCCCTGACCTGGGGAACAGACGCGTGCGGCCACCTTTTCAGTCTGCATGCGACCAAAGCATCCACCGGGGTTGGGTACCCGATCTCCGCTTAGGTTACTCGCACCCCAGCCGGCACCGCGGGGAGGTAGAGATAGGAGTTGTGAATAAGAGGTGATATGACCACTATGGGGTCTCCTGTTGCACATTATCCACCGTTTACCAGCCAAAGCTCTATTTGGAAATAAGAAATGAAGAAGACATCAGCATTTTCCAGAATGAAATTCACATTTTTTACCTGTGTATGTATGTATGTATGTATGTTGGTAATCCACCATGGGTGCACGGATTCACCGCAGTTTCTGCCAAAGTATGGGTTCACATACATTCCTTAGATTATTAGGTTCGACAAATCTCCAATGCAGCGCGCCACCATACCCGGACCCCATGGCTTCGTATGAACTGTTATGTGGTGAATGTATTGCGTGTGTTGATGTAGGTATATTTTGGAAGAACGAATCAATCAGGTGGGCTAGTTTACTTACAGGTATTCCGGCATCCGTGTATATACCTGGCAAGCTGGCAACTGATTGAACATTCCAATTATATAGTCAGTTATATAATGAAACACATCTTACCTGTCGGCCCACTTACGGGATTCGAACTTAAAAGTTTTTCTTGCCGATACCGGGAATCGAACCCAGTACGCCTGGCGTACCAATACCAGACTCGCGCCAGCCTATCCACTAGACCACATCGGCGCTACTGAAATTCACATTTTTTACCTGTGGTGCAAAAAATTCACATTTTTTACCTGTGGTGCAATAAAAACACTATAGTTGCCTATGTAAGGTCTTTACTGGAATATTGCAGCGTTGTTTGGTCCCCATATTCAATTACACATTGACCATTTGAATATTGAAAAAGAATTTTGATCTTTCAATGGGGTGGGGTGGTCAAAAGGATTATTCAAATTCCACAAAAAGAGGATAAAAATTTAATTTGAATAACAAATTACACCATTGTCCATAACAGAAAGAATGACATGTTTTTTCTATAAAATTAATTATTAATTTGCCGTCCCATGAAGAAACTATAGATATACAACTTTGATGAACTTACTACTAATATACAAATTGAGCCGAACAGTTAATCATCAACAGCCCTCAATTGCCAGACATAGATAGATTGAAATTGATGAGTGAAATATTTTTTTTTTTAATTTCAGCCGAGCCTCTCTAACTAGATTGAACCAATCCGAACGACAACCGGAGACCCATCCAACCATATCTCCTGGCGGCGCGGGTCAACGACATTTTGCCTAGCATCGTCAATCATCGGAAAAAGCCAATCATAGCATAACAGCAGGCAAAGACAGACGATTGTTAATAATCGAACCACGCTGCGCCATCGCTCGGCGACATAATTTATCTGCTACCTACTCTGCCACTCCTCCCAATATCGAAAGGCCAAAGCGTAAACAAACGCTGCGCTGCTGCTCCAAAACTGTCAACAAAATCGGAAGAAAGCGCATTATCTAAGCCACTTACTCTCCACTTCCTCCCGTTCTCCTCGGAGACATGCCGTCAGGCCCCGTGAAGTTCGCCGATCCCGCTCCAGGGTCCTATGGAGTTGAAGTTGCTGCTGCTGTTCATGTTGTTGATAATTGTCCGGCGTTATGGCCGGAGTCAAAGTTGCACAGTTCATGTTGTTTATTCTCACTCAACAACACACAAATTCAACGACACAAACAAACTGCGGTGAGCACAGGTTTTCGATATCACTTTCTCTACACTTTCCACAGGACAGGAAAGTAGCTACGCAACCGAATTCCGGTACCCACTCACTGGGCAGGGGACACTCCTCTGGTTGGGAACTTTTTTATGGCTTTAATGGCCCGTAGATGTTGGGCCAATGCGTTATCTTCTTGGGTCGTTTTTTGCAAGATCTGTGAGTTGACAAAAATCAAAGCCAACCTCGATCTCTGGCTATTTTGCAATAACGAACGACGACGATGGATAATGAGCGCTTCCGGCAAAATAAGGGATCATCCGTCGGAGCAGCCACTCGTTTTTTTGTAGCGTGTTTGAGTGAATAGATAATTAACCACACTCCAATCACTCTATTATTTTCGAGAGATTTTTCTTCAAGAACTCACACGCGTCATGCTTCGCAGATTCCTCCGATGATCAAATTATCATCACAACCGGGAAACGGTCATTATTCTCATGCGAATTCTTTCAGGCAGACAGGCCTTATTCCGGTCACATGATGATCGCTAACCATTGCATTGGGAAAACTGCAACTGAACCACTTTTTTTCAGCACGGCGCGGCGTTGTTACCGCAATGTTACACACTATTCAAGTCGAGAAAAACGAGCACAATACCCGCGATTATTCATTACAACATACACACAGGCTGCAGCGCGAACTGAAACAAATAAAGCATGTTTACACGGTCTTGGCACTATTTCTTCTTGGCCGTGCACCCGGGAAACCAATGATCTTTCCTTCTTCCCATCCCATCCCGTCCCATGTCCAAATCCCTCTCTATTCACATACTCAAACCCCGCTTCGGAACATTTGTAACGTTACTGCTTGTTGCATCTTCCCCCTCCTAAAAAAACCCCAGGAAAAATGCATCCGAACATCCACACACACCGATCACATTAATTCATCAAAAGCCCGGCTTTTTGAACTAGATATTTTTAGACGTTGCCGCCGCCGCTGCGCCGAAGCCATTTGTCATCCATAATCAATTTACACACCATCTCTCATTGCTGCGAGCGAGCGGCCGTTCCGCCCTTTCCGCAACATACAATCGTCAATAGTATTTTCCGATGATCATTCGGGAAAAAGGAAGATCACATTGGGGCGCAGTTTCGTGGTTCATGATCACACGCGACATGGCTCGGTTGCTCTCATGACGATGACGACGATGATCGCTGTAATTCTGCCGGCACTGGACCAAAACACCGGAACGAAGCCGAACCAGGTTCTTGCGTTTTTGCGGATTTTGTATGAACGAGAAAATTTTGTTTGATGTTTTGGACAAACCATTAAAAAGGAACAAAACAAAAACTTGCAGCGTGAGTTGCAACATTGGTGAGTGCCATTGAGAGAAACTCTGTGTCACTGTTTTAAGTTTTAAAAGTCATGACAATTGTATCCCATTCGAAGAACATATTAAATTTTGCAATCTGTACTCAGTCCATAGAAATCAATACGTCTGGTCAGAAATGAGGTCCAACATATAACTTAAGGTATAATTCTTGTACCGAAAATGACTTTAAAGGCTACTTTCAGAGCAAAGTGTCGAGAATAACATCCAATAATTCTAAATTCATGATTTCGAGCTATAAAGCAAACATAACAATTTCTTTAAAAATATGCAAAAAATGGGCGTGAGGTTCTGCGGTATTTTATTTTGATCATGACTGAAAAAGCCTAATTTAAATAACGATCCAACTCTGCTAACATTTCAATTCTTCTATTTTTTAACCTGATATTCATTTTTTCTAAAATTTATAATTAGGGTGTGATTGTTAATACAGATATACTTTGAGTCAGGTTACAATGTGAAATACTTAGCTGTAACTTCCAGTTAAAAACTGCATTTATTGCAGATCTTTGCCTGTTTTAAGGTCAGACATCATAATCTTCTACAAATATTAAATTACAGCAATATAAATTTTTAAATTTCAATGGCAATCTTTAAAAAATAACTATCAATTCAAAATTTTCTTGATTCCAGAATCAATGGTAAGATTAAGATTATAATTTCAATTTCCAGAGGATTATCAATCCATACCTGATTATTAAAATTTCAGGTAAACGTTTAAAATTTAACAATAAGCTTTAAACAGATATTAAAAAGAAAGAAACATTCAGAATACTGATGATAAAAAAAATTAGTATCTATGTTTCAAAATTTGTATGAAAGAATTTCCTATGTTAAAAAATTAAAAACATGTTTTAAATCTATTTCATGTTCGAATTTTAGTATGATCTAGTTTTGAATTAAGCTTGCCAGATTGCACGGTTTATCCCGACTTTCCCGGATATTTAATTCAAAATTTTGAAATGTCCGGTCTGGCCGGTTGCCCGGATTTCGTTGGAAAATGCCCGCATTTTGATCGGATTTATTCACTTAAGTCTCTAAATCCAACGAAAAACTCAAAAAGAATTAGTAGGTATATGTAAAATACGAATTTTGCGTCCAATATTCTTAGGTTTCTTAGAAGCCTATTATACGATTTGGAAGAAATTTAATTTTTTTTTTCCTAATTTTGGTTGAAAATAACCTACGTTTTGACGAAATTTTCCCGGATATTGCCCGGTTTTTGGGTTGAAAATTTAGAAATCAATTGCTAGGTTAACCAGGTTTTTGATAAAATAGCCCGGATTTGCCCGGTCTTGATACGTTCGCGAACAATTCTGGCAACCTTATTTTTAATACCAGATTTTTCTAATAAGCTTTCGAAACGAATGCATGAAAATCGACCTTTGGATCAGACTTATCAAACTTCTAAACTTTTCGTTCCATCTACTTTTGGGACGATTATTAAATTATAAATAAATATCACCGATGGAGGAAACTTCAAAAATGGAAAAAAAAATCGAACAATGTTTACAACATTTTTTATTCAGTAACAGTTTTCTTTATAATTTAAATTGGCATTTCAGTCAGAAGGAAGCAATAACTTTTTCCAAAACATATCGTTCAATCTCTGAGGTGCGTGCATCAGCTTCTGGAAGAAAGAAGCCCCTTTATGAACAAACTACAACACGCCATTAATCGCATCAAAAAGTCAATCCTTAGTATTCAGTAACATTGGCATTGAGAAACTTGAAACGTTAATTTGAAATGAAAAACCAGACAACAGCAATTTTACTTAATCGAAATTTCCATCCAGGACCCGTCCCAGGGGTTGAGGAGGAGTTTCGAAATTCAAATTTAGCTAGAAATAATTACAATACCAAAAATGCACAATAGATCCGGAAAGTCATTAAAATATTCAAAATTATTAAAAATTAATTAATAATTAATTAATTAATCATGAGAAGATAAAACATAGTTTTACACTGGTTAAATTTTACAACGTGAAATATTTTGAGCTTTTTCAGTCAATTTACTGATCCAAAACAGAAAATAAAAAAAAAATTCTGCAAGTGTTCTCAGCTACTGTTTTATGTTTTGTTAATTAAGAGATTTCTGTAGATTCCTATGAAAAAGTTCAAATAAAGAACGAAACGTAGGAATATGAAGAGAATGTGTTTTGGATCCGTAAATTTACTAATAAAGCCGAAATGATTTCCCGGTATATTAATATCATGTTTTGTTGCAAATTTAAAAAAAAAAAAAAACACTTCAAAAGCATTGAAATGAAGCTTTAACCCTATAGAACCCAATTTTTATTTCGAGGTAAAATTCAGACAAGCTTAGTTTTAAGATAACAAACAATTTTTGTACAACGAAAAGCTTTCAAAACTAGGATTTTTTTTTTGAATTTTTGTTTTAAAAAAAATGCATACGCACAGGGACTTCACCCAAGGTTGCCAAAAAAAAATCTGTGTTTTGGCGAAAAAAAATTCTGACTTTCTATGATTTCATTCAATCATTCTGTGATGGTTTTCTGTGACGATATTTCCTTATATTACATTGAAAATACATGAAAAATTAGGTTTGTTTTACATTTTACTTGAGCAAAATCAATTAACCTTACTAACCTTATCATGTTTTTTCAATCTTAACTCGAAATCCGAAAGTTATATTGACATCAAAAATTAAAATTTTGGAAATACGTACGAAATTTAAAAAATCTGTAAAATCTGTAAATATTCCCAAAATTTTGTGTTCTGTGACACAGATTCTGTGATGAAAATTTGCTCAAAATTCTTTAAAATTACAGTTTTTTCTGTGATTTCGGTAAACTTGGCTTCACCATGTAAATGAAATAAATAAAATAAGCACGGGGCTAAGCAACATAACTTTCAGTACCTTTTCGGTTGTAGTTTTCACATACTCCAACAACTTTTTTCCTAAATTTTGAATTGTGTAAACACTGACTCATAGCTATATTTGTGTCACCAAGCATTAGTGTAAAATTGAAGATGATTTTGTATGGAATTTTGAATGGAAGAAGAAATTTTTGCCTAATAAATCATCCAAAAAATTCGAAAAAACTTGACGTGAAGTTGGTTTTTCATGAAAAAAGTTCTATGCATTTCAAAATAAAAAAATCTGAATCTATTGAAAAGTATTTAAAAAATGGCAGACTTTGCTTGCTAGAGCTTTTAATGATTTCATTAAATGTTTTTGCAAACGTTATATAAATCAGTAAATTCCCTAGTTATGGAAAGCAGTTTTTTGAGATTTTTTATTCTCATCCTACCGTTACACAGCTTTCAAATTAGCAGTAAAAACGCAAAAGCTTTGAAAATAATTTTGAAAAAATAACTTTCAGTACATCTTTGGCGATTTTTAAATGATATATTTTGTTTTCCCTTACAAAATTTCCATACAAAATTAAAACTCATTTCGCTAATTCAGGACTGGATGGATCGCTTCCAAAATTTGTATTGCTTCTTCTGGCAGCAAAAACAACAAAAAAAACTTATGGGAGGTAGAAAAATTCAAGAATTTGGTATTTTTATACAAAGCTTGCAGCGGTCTAGTGAATATTGTCCATTTTTCCGGATTGTTGTCGTTGTTTCGTTATGTTTTATCTCTCCTACCTAACTTAGAATATTTGTTTCTCATAAAATCAATCAAGAGTTTTGGTAACACTTTAACCTAACTGACAATCAATTTTTCTGATCGAAAAACACAGGGATTTAAGATTTCTGAGACCACCAAATTGAAAATTTTCAAAAAATAGGTTCATTTGCAGTTTTCTCATGTTTTTAAGCTTCTCTCAGCTGTAGTTTTGACAACTGCTTGTCAAACATTTTTCATTAGTATGGATTGTTAGATCAACTTATTTTGAAACATTCTGCGCAAAATGTAAGTAAAAATTATGATTGGTTAAAGTTGCTACTTGTAATCATTTTTAAAACATTTCAAAGATTTACCTAAAAAAATGATCGATTCAAAAAAGATATTTGAAAATCATTAATATAAGTAAAACGTTTACAAACTTTCAAGTGCAGATTAAATAGTTTGAAATTTCAAGCTGTGAATATATTTTCTCCGCCAATAGAAATATTGAGTCCTGACAAGAAAAAAGGTAGAAATTGTGTTTTTCTTATTAAAATTTAGAAAAGATTATGTTTTTAGAAATCAAAAGATCAGAATTTAAAAACCTAATCAAACCTATTATAAATTATTTTAAAATTGTTTAATACTTTGACTATGATATGCGGCTAATTTATTTGAAAAAAAATAATACTCTAAAATTCGGTAGATTTAGTTGAAAATACACTCAAAACATGGAAATAAAAAGGGAGGTTTTAAGAAAAAATATTTAGATCATTTCATCACTCTCGAAAAAACTTTTAATAATTTTAAAATTTATTTAAAGAATTTAAATGAAGAAAGAACTTTAGTGCCTATGTTAATTTGTGTAAATTTTGGCATCGTGATCTTGAATCTGTACACGGATGTTTACTAGTTTGATTAATATAGAGTTTATGAATTTAAATATGAATGAGTTAAATCAATCATTGATAACTAATGAATTAACAAATCTGCATGAAAGAAAAATATTCGTTCTGAATCAGTTTATTATAATTCATTTTATTGAGAAAAAATGTTTTGATCATGATGATGAATGATCTGAAAAAGTAGAATTCTTTAATAAGATTAAAGGTAACAGTTTAGAAAATGGGTTTTATTTAACTAAAAGAAATTGTTGAAGCCTTCAAAATGATTTAATTTTTGCTTTTAAAAATATCTAAAATTCAATTCTGGTTGTAAATTCTAAAATCTATTGTTAAAATTCCCTTATTTATCAGAATTGTAAAAAGTATAAAACCCATTTTTGGCCGATTTATGCATTTTTTTTTTTAAGTTCTGTCAAAAAAGTTCTTAATTTTCTTAAGGGATTTAAATTTTTCAAAGTAATTTTAATAAACGAAGTCTAATAGAAAAAAAACTTATTGCATATCTTTATTCAGGGCGCCAAATTTAATGAAAATTTGCTCTAAAGTTCTTTGCTCCTCGGGAAAATGTGAGCTTTGTGGCCTTGTGTAATTAATCCAAATGTGAATGTGGATTTGAGCATCAAACGCTTGTCACGTGGCTACCAATTTGTTGAAATGTTTAATGAGTATTAAAAAGATTAATGAATTTTGAAGTTATTATAGTTGGCTTCAAATTCTGAACTTGGTCGGTTACACTTCTTAATAAAAACCCATTCAAAGTTCAACCCATTTCTTGTGTCAAGATGCGAGATTCGATACATGTGGTCTTTTGAACTACAAACAGAGATTTGCAATTCAAAATTAGTATCAATTTGGAAACGTCTCAAAAAGCAATGTCGGACTAACCACCGCGGAGGCTTGCCAATTCGACATGGTTATCAACACTTATTTTCAACAGCTTTTGGAATCAAGTAACTTCCCATTACTACAGTAAATTTCTTTCTTGAACTGAAAATTTTACTTGGAAAAAATCTCCATGGGGGAGATAAACCCCTTAACCCACCTCCCTCCCCTCCCTCCCCGGGCTTGCGTCCATCTTCTTAAATTATCAGTATCTGCGTGTTTTTATTCATGGTATAGATATCTTGATCTATACAAACCAACTTTTACATTTACTTCAAGTTAAAATTTATGAAATACGTGAATGTTGTGAATAATCTCAGAGGTTGAAAAGCGCTTAAATTTTTGACCTCAGGTTTCCGAATGTGTTCCTGAATTACACCTTACAATAATATCGGAATACCGCTTGACTAAGGTTTCCAGAATTTTTTCAACACATATCCTGGCCGGACAAATCCGAGCAATTTTATATGAAAACGTGGCAAAATTCGAGCATTTGATTTCAAAATTGACGACCATAAATCCGGGCAAATTTTGTCTAAACCCGTAAATTACACAAAAAAAATCTCAAAATAAAAAATTGAATCAAAAATTTCATCAAAACTCGTCTACAGATTTTAAATCGTGTTAAAGGCTTCCTTCGATGATTATTTTTATGAAACTTGCTCAAAAATTTTGTTTTGGAGGCAAAAATTTAAAAAAAATTACAATATAATTTGTGGATAAATCCGGGAAAACTCCGATTTTTTTTAAATGAAATCCGGACAACCGAGATGGACCGGACTCTTCCCAAATTTTGTATTAAATATTCGGAAAACCCGGATAAAACCGTGACAATCTTAGTGTGCTACAGTGTCAATAAATTACCATTTGAGATTTTGATGACATTATCGAAAACATACACTGCCGGCCAAAAGTTTGGGATCACATGAAAATTTTGATCGGCCATATCTCAGCCATCTTATTACATATTGAAATTCTCTTGATCTCATTCAAGAGATCCTTCTTTGTGTGTACTCGACAAAATGTTAATATTGAGTTTATATGACTTAAATTTAGATTAAAGTTGGGACATTTTTCAAAAAACGAATTTAAAATTCATCTCAGGGTAGGGTCGACCAAATTTCAAAATTCGAGTTGTATTCGAATTTTTTTTTCATACTTTTTAAAATACATTTGTTTTTGTGCGAAAAATTTGCAATGTACATACTTAAACTATATAAAAGAGCTACTTAAGTCATCATCCAAAAGTTTGGAATCACCCCGTTGTATGGTGTGTGTAACGGCCAAAAGTTTGGGATCAGTATTCTAAAAATGCATTTAAGTGCAATTTATAAGGTTTCAAATAAGCCAATCCGATCTGCATTAACTTGAAAGACAAGTAAGTTATGGTCTAAACCAATTTTCATATGTTTTTAATGGTCATACTATTTGGTGAAAGTCATCAGAAAATGATGAAACTTTAGCTAAAGCCTTAAAGAAGTTAGTCTTCAGGAATATTTCAACTAAATATCCAAAAAGCAAGTGAAACTCATTAGCATACCAGATAAATAAAACGTTAATAATAGAGATACGCGTGAAATAAAAGTTAAAGAGGTTGTATTTGAGACACGACCGCAAAGTTAACGTAGAATTACGAAAGCCGGTTTTGTGTCAATATAATTCTTTGATAAATTTGTAGGCATAAAGCTTATAACAAATCCGTGAATGAAGACGAAAATATTCATATAGGTACTGTGTGTTCAATGCCAATGTCTGGAGTTTTCGTTTTGAATTTGCAGCTCAGATAGAGCTGGTCGGTTTAATATGAATTTTTTATAACGGTCAACAGAACAATTTGTAAAACTTAACTGTTGCGTACCCAAAGGCGAAATAAAACTACGGGTAAGCGTTGTCAATCTAAACTCTATATGTTGTCGCTATAATGCATTGCGCCCGGTACTTATGCAACCAATGCGAGGAACATGCGAGCTTTGTATCAAACGCATGACATAAAAGATCACGGCGGCAGTGCAGAGTTGCAAATTGGCCTGTTTTTTTAAATAATTATTTTTTAATTTTCGCATGATTTATTTTAGCCAATTTTTCTTTTTCATTGATTTGAAAAACTAAGCTGAAGAAATACAAAAATTGAAATAATCATTTATTTGACCAATAAGTTCTTTTCCCCAAAATCCAATAATATTCTGATAAATCAACACCTGAAACAGCTTCTAGGATAGCTTTCAATCATATTGTTTGTTTAGTGCATAAAAAGATGCACATTAAATGTACATATTCCATGCGTGCATGTAAACAGAAGGTTTTAAAAGTGTTTTTAATTTCGAATACCTATGCAAAGTTTAAAAGCGGTTCATTCGCCCATGATTTTGCAAATGCTTTTAATATATTTGCAATAACTATTCGAAAAGAAAATTGCTGCAAATAATTACAGGTGGAATCAATACAGGTGTACTATAAATGAAAAAAAAAATCGTACTCATTTTTCAAGATTGCCATCTGACACTTGAATCCGCTGCCTTTCATCCATACGCTTGACTCAGGGCGAAAGAGAAACAAGTTTTTTGGAAACTCTGCCTCATGCGTTTCTCTCAGTATCGAGTTGCTTTCTCCCATTCTCGCATAGCAATCGCTAGCGTAAAAAGGTGAACTGACACGGCATTAAAGTTTAGTCTAGCATGTTTAATATAGTCAACGGCCCTTTTCAGGGCCAAGAATACAGAAAGAGTAACGATTGACTTTCTATTTTTGCATAATGGTATGGGGAAAAGCGGGTGTTATGTTTGTGCTGAGTGTGTTGTGTATGTATGAGGTGTATTGGGAGTGAGATGTGTGTGAATGTGGTGTATTGGGAGTGAGATGTGTGTGAATGTGGTGTATTGGAAGTGAGATGTGTATGAATGTGATGTATTGGGAGTGAGATGTGTGTGTGTGCTAGGCGTGAAATGTGTGTGTGTATATGTGTGCTGGACGTGAATAATGTTTGAAATGTGTTAATTAAATAGCGTGTATGACGTATGTTAAATATAAGTGGCATGTTTAATAAAATGAATGTTGAATATGAATAATGTGAATGTTCTTGATCCGAATGAATGAGATGTGTTGAATGCGTGACAAGTTGTGTGTGTTAAATTTAAAGTCCGCGTTAAGTCAGAAAAATCTCGACATTTAACGGTTAAAGGATGGTGGGATAGAGACAGGATGAGGTGAGAAGTTTTGCAGACTGTTTGGTCAGTTGATCAGCCCTCCGAAACGGACGGCTACATAATGTTCAGCTGTCAGCTTTCAATGGGCGCCTCCGACGCTTCTCTTCTGTCGCCTCTGCTGATGGTCCAACCTGCTCAACTGGTTGGTTGCCGGTGACTGAACGGTGCAAAACGATATCCGCGTTGGATTACCACTGGTGGGGTCCAGACGCGGATCGTATTGCAGGTCTGTTCTGCTCAACGGTCAAATAGAGATTGAAACCGAATCGGTAGCTAACCCCTTACTTTTATACCTTTCTTAGGCAGTGAAGAAAACAAACTCGCCAAGGGGCGGGGCTTCAATGTTTTTTTTTCTTTTCGAACAGCCAATCATCGATGACCTGGCTTGATATGTCTTTTGGAAAAGATGTCTCTCAAAGAGGCGTTTTTCGTGACGCGAGATCTGTTCGCGAATTTCAATTTGCCCCCCTATAGTGTTGCCGTAAGACGTAATTCTACGTCAAAAATGCATGTTTTAGAAAATCCCAAACTTTTGGTTTGGGTAAACCCTTTTTTCCTAAAAGGAGTTGAATATTTGTAGCAAAGACTGTATGAATAAAGCGAAAACCTATATCTTTAGGATATTTTTTCTTGATGTACCTACACATGGTTTCCAATTGTTTTATTCTAAAAAAAAAATAAAAATCATGGAACGAATGGTTAAGTTTCATAATGCAGAAAAATTGAATTTAACCAAAACTTCGCAGAATACTACAGAATTCCTGAAGTGAAAATGAATAAAGATTTATTTAAGCCGATTTTGCTGAAGGTCCATATTGACAACTATAAGTTGTGTGTTATTCAAACCACTCATTCCTCGGGCACAAAAATAAGCTAAGACTGAAAATATCATTTACAACACCGCTTAATGTTTTGAAAATTCTTCTAATCATATCGAGTAAATCTTCACTGATTGATGCTTCCTCAACACGCCTAAAATGTTTTAATAGATAACAATATATTGGTTTCACCGTCAGTGTTACATTCATTAGGTATGCCAAAAGTTACAATAAAATTCAAATTATGTATGTGAAGGAACTCATTTAGAAAGCAATTTAACACTCATAGCAGTATTCATAGTAATTTTATAACTTCCTTCTCAACTGATAAAGGTTGATTAACTAGTTTATAAACTTCCTAATAATCTAGAACATTATAAATTTTTATTTCCTATTTATTCATTTAGTTAAGGTACCCCAAACTAGATCTTCCACAAACCAAACGCCAAATTCCATTTCAGCAACAATAAAAACTTCCTCCCACGACCGGTGTAGTGGATTGCAACCGTTAAACCATTAGCTGAGATTTTATTTCATTCTACTGGCTGTTGCTGTTATTGTTTCCAAACGCCACAAAAGAAAGCACACATCCGTCCATAAAACACGCTGCTAATGCGTCGACCTTTCTCTGTTTAAATTAGAACGGAGAATTTATATTGGTCAGCTCCCCGAGTGTAATGTATGGCTGGCGGAGCACTGGAAAACAAGTTGCAAATTTTCTTCATCCAAGCGAATCACACCACGTGACGTTCGGAAATGTGCTGACTTTCCGACTTGATTGAAAAAATAAAACTGTGGCAAACGTAAACAAAATGGCATCATGTTTATTTCTAAACTTTGCCTAGATCATCACCAACTGTTGTTAGACACCACACGAGCGTCGTTCCAATCCCTCCCTAGACGAATTGATGGAGGTTCATTTTTCAATATTACACCGGAATCTGTTACAATTTGTGGGGCCACGCTTTTTATACTTTTCCCGGCACAGTCTCAAATGAACGATCATTGTTTCAAATGGAACAGACTTGTTGTGTTATCTTCAGCACAGCCTTGTGTAAGCAAAAAAAAACAGGTAAACAGAACAGAAAACTTCAAACGACCAACTATCACCATACACTCTATGATGAATCATTAGAGAATCACAGTGTATCATTCTATGTTTGTTCTTTGTTCAAAGTACACAGCGATAAATCTTCGCAAATCAGCATTTTTTATCACAGGTGAAACATTTTACGAATGTTTTTGGTACGACGTTTTGGTCTACAGGAAATCCATACCGTCTTCCTAGTACATCATCTATATAACAACACCCACTCATTTATGATCTACGCCAACACATTGTAAAAACGAATTTAAAAATTCCGCACCAGAATTTGCATCTCTTCACACAGAATGTGCTTGCCGAAGTCTCGGCAAGATGAAAAATTTCTTCTCATTAAATCAGGGGGAGTAAAAACCCCAATCACACTCACGCAACCCGATCGGAATAATGACGGCGATCCTCCGCGACGATCTAGTACCTATGATGCAGTTTTGTGAAAAAATAAAACCGACAAAGGCACCCGCACTCACAATTTCTCTCTTAGAAGATCACAAATTCCGTCACGATCGTTGGGCACAATTTTGCACCAAACAACGAACGCCAGACAACACGCTCCGGTGATCGTGTCGCAAAATAATGCGCGCCAATGTCGGGTGGGGCGGTATATTTTTTCTACTTCTTCACTTCTAACGCGTACCCAGTGCCTACACTCACTCGCATACGCAGCGACGGCGTCTCGATATTTCTACTGACGACGACGACGGTTCGTAACAGACTGAATTGTTTTGGTTTGGTTTCGATTGGAGCGCACCCGGCTTAACCAAGCTCCAGCTAGTAGCACAGAAACCGCCGCAGCCGGTGCGAACGACGGCGACTCAGCTGTTTGGGTGGCAGCGTCGCGACGATCGAGTCTCCCCCGGTTCGATATTCGCACCACAACCATGCGGAGCGACGTTGGCGTCTTTCCGTGCGTTCGTCGTCGCCCGGCTTGGGGCTGTTTTTCCGTTCGTTGTTGTTGGATAGAGGAAATTTATGTAGAGCAAAAAACATGGTTGCCAAGCCGTTCGAATTGATATTTTATAGTTGATATTTTAAGCAGAAGCTGCAGCGATAGCGTTAGCTTTACACCACAGCAGTTCTACAGGGAACTTCGTTATTTTTTTCCACACATCAGCGCTATGTGTGGGTCTATATAGATTTTTGCGATGTGACTCACATATATAAAAACACATGTCAGCATAATATGCGATACATAATAATTAAAATATTACACACAAAGAGCTAATAAGTATACTACACGAGTTTGTAAACGCCTTAAATCAGGCAAGGATTTATTTTGATACATAGGAATAACTTCACGCGTATTTGAATTTGGTTTCGTAAAGTTCGGGAATTTATTTCGATTTGCAGCACGAATGATTTTATTATTATAAATTTTATTCAACTTAAAAACTTTTAACCTTGTTTGTAAAATTCGGTGTTTGGCCACATGGCTACTGATGATATTTGTTTTGTACCCAAAATTAGTATCAAGCTGCTTCGAACTCCTGTCAGGAATCCAACTTATTTCTTTCCTAAAACATAAATGACAAAGTTGATGACACATCTTAAAAAACACAACGTTGGAGAGCGCGGGAGCCGTAACACACAAATTTAGCTGAAAAATAAACACCCGATGGCTTAATCCTTTACCGGAAAATTCCTTTGCGAAACATTCACCAATACAATCGCGATTGCAATCGTTTGGTGATTGTGTTTGTCAATCATTTGCGAATCAGTTCGAACGTCCTTGGTGAAAATAAAAAGCGATCCAGTTTACTGCGGCGAATGTGTCGTGCTTCGGTTCGTTTACCCGAAGCTTGTCAAAGTTCATTCGTTCGGGATTGCAATATTTAGCATTCATTTTGGTGTGTGAACTTTTTCCATTCCCGATTGCTTTGATTAGAACTAGAACTAAAACTGAACAAATTCACCACCAATGGCAAATTGATCGAACTCCGATGCGATTTTTTAAATGCTTGGTTTGACTGTTTGAATTTTGGAAGGCTTTTTCAATAAAATACCTTCAACTTCATCCCTCCATCGGGGTTTTCTGAAAAAATCAAACGGAAGGGGGGGTTTGATGACAAAAGTAAAAATTGGCTTTTTCCGGTCTTAAGCCCGGTATACAGTTCTTGTGAACTCGGACGCGAACGTGAACGTGAACTCACCACAGTGAAAAAATATTCCGCAGTGAAATGTCAATTCGGTCAAATCTCCCAAATTGGCAACAAGTTTGCTCAATGACAAACCGAAATTGGTTTCGATCGGTAAATGATAGATCATTCATCCAATGTTTTGATCGATACTAGTCGAACCGGTGTTCAAATTTAAATTCAAATTTCTTAAGAAATATATAAAGTACCAAAAATAAAACCTATTCTTCTCCAAGCCATATTCATCTTTGAAAACGATTGATTTAAAAAAATTAATTCAAAAGTATCAGTGAATACAATGAATTTAAATTTGAATTATGAATGTTGAGTACTCTCAAAAAGTATTAATCGATCAAAAAGTAACTAGCTCAAGCGATTTGTTTCTTTTGAAAAACTTATTGAAAAAACGTTATGAATAACTTATGCAAAATAGCCAATTTTATTGTTCTTGATTAAAAATTTGCTAAAAATGGTTATCAAAATTATTTTTAATAAAATGAAACAATCGAAAATTTTTTATGAAATTCAAATGCATCGGTTTACTTTTGCTCATGATTTTGCTGCTTTTCAGTTCTTTTTAAAAACATTATTTTGGAAAAAAATTCAAGAGTTTTGCAATTATTTCCATACTTTTTCTGAAGCACACATTTGAACAGAGCTGATTCTACTTTTTTATTTACCTCAATTGGGATTGGGCCTGCTAAAAAGAATGAAGCCTGCTCTTTATTCTTACACAGATTTCCATAAGAATGACAGCTAATCAGAGTGAAATTGGAGTGAAGGCTATTTCTCTCTCTGTTTAACACACGAGAAATCGTATACCGGGACTGCGAGCGCGCCCATCGCCCATGGACTCTGGCCATTCGCATGGTTCTTGTTTACACTTATTCGTTGAGAAACTCTCCCAACAGGTACAATTGAATGGAGGCCATGCGAGTTTTTAACATGAAAAAAAAAAATTTCTAATGCGACTCATTTCAAAACCTGTAGTATTTTTAAGCCTTTCAGTGCCTTTATGGAGCAAAAAATGTTTCCGTCATCGGTGAGATTTTTTTCAGAATGCACATTGCCATTCGAACGTGAAAATGAACGCGGAATTTATATTCACCACTCTTGTTCGTTTTCCGTTTTCACGTTCGCTCAGTGCGTTTACACTTCGAGCGGAATGTCAGTAAACGCGGAAAAAATATTCCGCAGTAAAAATCGGGGGAATCGAAATAAAATTAATATTAAAGGGCTTTGAACAAGGAAATCAGTTCAAAAATAATCGTTCAACCATTCCGCATCTATTCCACCTAGTTTCGCAGCCCTGAAATGCAGCATAGTCGAGTTTTTGATGAATATAAGTTTTTTCATTTTCACGTTCGAAAGAACTGTAAATGCACCTTTACTGATAAAAAATAAAAAACACTTTATGCGTGAAATGGTAACATTTTTGTGGGACTGCCAATTGATCCGTGGTATCGAAATTTGAATAAATGACTTTGGACGGTGAGTTCTCGAATACCGAATAATCCTGAATCCGGAATTATGTTTGCAATATTTTCATGAGATTGGAGAACACAAGACACAGTCCGGGCAAGTCCTGCTTTACTCTGGCATACGAGGAGAACATGCTACTCGGGAACGAGGAGTTGATTTCCTGTTAAGCGCGCAGGCCCATGCGGCCCTCATTAGATAGGAACCGATAAACGAAAGAATAGTCGTAGCCAGATTTAGAGCACGAGTTAGAAACCTTACAATGGTCCAGTGTTATGCGCCAATTGACGTTGCCGATTTGCAGGAAAAAGAGCAGTTTTACAGTCAACTGAACAGCGTGGTTGAGAAAATTCCGAAGTGTGACATTCAAATCCATTTGGGCGACTTCAACGCAAAGATTGGCTCCAAAAATCAGGACTTTGAGCGCAGCATGGGGCACCATGGTCTAGGACAGATGAGCGAAAACGGAGAGCTGTTTGTAGAATTTTGTGGCAACAACAACATGGTGATCGGTGCATCCCGGTGGTATCCCGAGATGGCCGAACAGAAAATCAAATTGACCACATCTGCATCAGCCGAAAGTGGAGAAGGAGCCTTCTTGACGTCCGCAACAAACGAAGCGCAGACATTGCATCTGACCATCACCTCGTCCTTGGCGAAATACGACTGAGAGTTGCGCGTGTCCAACGGCGCGAGGAGAAAGTCGAATGTCGATACGAAGTCCGCTGGTTAGAGAATCCAGAGGTGAAAAGGGCATACGTTGAACAGCTTGAATCCCGAGGCTCGGAACTGCCGACAGACAGAACAATCGAAGAACAGTGGTGTAGAATCAAGAATGCCTTTATCATGACGAGCCATGGTACTCTCGGTAAAGTTTGTGGAAGACGAAGTGAATGGATGTCGGATGAAACCTGGAGGATTATTGATGATCGAAGAAAGGCGAAAGTCGGAATTTAGCAGGTATGTACCGGGTCAGCCAAAGCAGCCGCCCGCTTACGATATGCGGAGCTGGAAAAGGCAGTTAAACGAGCTTGTAGACGAGACAAGAGAGCCTGGACAAACTCCCTAGCCGAAAAGGGAGATAGAGCCGCCGCCATTGGAGATATCCGATTACTATATGAGATATATCGCCGCCTTAGTGGTGACTAATGAAAAAATGCCGCTGAAAGACCGAGCACTTCGAACAACTCTTCCGAGTCACGAATAGCGATAGCGGATGAGATTCTGACTGGATCGTTCAACAGTGCACCGAACCGAGGATTGGCGTGAAATCCTTTAACAAAGGAGTAACTGAACGACCTTGACCTGGCTGACGAGATTGCTTTGCTCGCTTAAATACAACCGGATATGCAGAGCAAACTCGAAGACCTCGCCGAAAGCTCCAAGGCAGCAGGTCTTAAAGTCAATGTCGGAGAAACCAAGTCGATGGAGATCAACACAGGAAATTCCTCCAGTTTCATGGTAGCTGAGCAACAAGTTGAGAAAGTGGAGTGCTTCCAGTATCTTGGAAGCCAGAAAACGCCTGCCCAGTAAACATGAATCGGCAGAGAGGTACCTGAAATCGACTGAGGGATCGTAACGATCTCTCTGGCGATTTTGCATCATCTAATCGGCAGAGAAGAACACACCATACGCGTGCCTTGGCTGAGTGCAACGAAATAATCTAAGACACGCCCTCCAGCGAAACACACGAACACAATCCGAATCGTGTTTGTATGTTTCCCTTCGAGACGCGTGTTTGCCTGTCTGAGAAGTCGACTGCTACGATTGAAAGCACACATATAAAAAAAAACACGGGGACAAATTGCGAGCACACCGTACGAGTGTACGATTCAAACTGATTTCGCATGTACGCATTCGCATGCGTTGCCTCTAGGTAGGTATCTCGGCAGGACAAACCGAATGAGAATAATTGCGTTCTTGGAGTGTCGCCAAAATTAACCGTCTTATTCTAAGTTCGGTGACTCAACTCTCAATTTTTTTCATGCTCTGTCGATTTCTGAGAGAATGCGCGAACTGGGTGATGGCTGTACCAGGAAAGACATCTAAACCGGACCAGAAAAGCCCGATTTGCATTCGCGAGTCTCCGGATATCTCTACCTCAGTCTCACGTCAGATATCTCTACGAACGAAATTCGAATCTTTAATTCAAACGTCAAATCCGTATTGCTCTACGGGTGCGAAACTTGGTGCACATATGCGGTAACGCTTAGCCTAGATGTTGATTACACGCTACATACATAGACAAAGTCTGTATCACTGCAGGGGCCTGATTATGCCCTATCTAAGCGAATCGCTGATTTGCTATGCATTTCACGTACATTTTGTGTAAATAACGAGACAACTCGTTGAAGAAAAGTGTATTCTACAAATGCTTATGATTTTTAATTGTTCAAATCCTTTTATTTGCTTTAAAAACTAAAAAAAACGCTGTTTATTCAATACGTGCCTAGCAGCCGAACAGACCAGAAAGCAGCCGAAGACCGAAAACATCCTAATACTTACAGACACTTTGACTGGAAAAAAATCAAAATTTCTGCTTGGTGACACTTTATTGAAAATGTTTTAAAATTTACATCGAAAGGAAGAAATAATTAAATTGTGAAATTTTTACGACACATGGGTATTTTAAGGAAAAATCACAGCATATAAAACATATTGGAAATATTTTGTAGGCTTAAAATGTTACAGATTCTTCAAAACACGAATGGCGCGTATTCGCCACATGGGGCGTTCTATGAACTTTCCCTCTAACCTTTAATGTGGTTTAAATTATATTTATAACTTTTTTTAACATCCTTGTGTCATTTGTGTGATATTTGTAGTTAGATGATAAAACTAAATGAGTGATAATTCCGTTTGTCAAAGTTAAATTGCTGAATCTAAGGAACTAAACTTACTCAGCCGGTTAGCGAAGTTGAATTATAACTGCCCTTTGAACATTTTTGTATTTTTTCAAACAAGATTAAACGATCTAATGAAGACTATCACTTTCAATTGGTTCAATTAAAATTATCAAGCTCACAAACGATTGCAACAGATTGCAAAGCGGTTGTTCCACATTCGGCGATCATCTCCGTTTGCCCTTTCTTGTAGGGAAAAACAAAATACAACTCGGTAGTTAGAACATGTTGGCATTCTGTGCTGGTTGAAAATGGAGTCACATGGCATGGCCGCGGCTTCGTCGAGAGTTTGCTCACAATTGCAAAAGATGGTGAAGTTTGTTTATTTTTTTTATTCTTCTGTTGGAGCTACTGTGTGTTTACATGCAATTGGTTAAATATAGAGGAAACAGTTGCGCAAACTTTGTTATTATTCGATCTAGATTAAACGGGAGGCAGCAAGTCAATCGCTGGAAAGAACGGATTTCATATTGTAGCTTCAAGAAGGAGATTTTTGTGCGATATCATCACTCACATTTTTGAAAAATTAGAATATTTGGAAATTCCAAAACAATATACCAACTGTTGGAGAAAAATATGTTTTCCAATTTGTCTTAAAATACATACCGAGTTGCAGATTAAAAAATATATAGGAGTTGGATCATTAAACGAATGTTACCTGAAATTGCACAAGAATAAAAAAAAAAGTTAGGAAAAATTAGACAGATTGAATTAAAATAAATTGTTTTGAGTTTATGGAGTGAAAATGCAGAGGTTGCAATCTTGTTTTTTATCAGTATTAAAATAACTAATTAACTTTCATAAGTGTTAAATGTTATAAGTTTCAAATAAAGGTTTCAAAACTGTTTACAATCGGTAAGTTTTGAATCTTAGGAGGTTGCATAAAACTAATATTTTGATTATTTTATCGTAGTTAAAATAATTGAGTATTTTTATGACGTTTAACCCCTAAATTTATGAAGCGCAAAATGCTTTTCACGAACGCAATAAGCTGAAGTGGAATAATCACTGAATTCTGCCTAGATTTTTCCGGATTTTATTTAAAAAAAATCCAAATCATATGCTCATATTTAACCAAGTTTTGGTAAAAAATGGCCCTGATATGCTCAGCCTTAATAAATTCGGGAAAAATTCTGAAATACTCTAGGGGGCCCCCTTACCTTATATTCGAGTGAAATTATAGATATTTTTTCAAGGGGGCCTCCTTAGCTGTTATATTAACAATAAATTCAATTGATACCACTGCTTGTGCCCCGTGAAGTATTGCACGAAAGAAGAATACCTCGCAAGGCACCCAGCAGCGGTGTCTAATGAATTTATTGTTTGTTAATGCCAAAAGACATACCCCTGTTAAACAGCTAATAAATTATTGTCTGATAAGATACGAAGTTACGGACTTCTACAAAGTTGTTCAGCGGAAAATTTCCTTCGATGAATTTATAAATTGGCACAAGAACCATTAGCAGGCTCTGTTGCACAGAAGAAACAAAAATGATGATGATGTTTCAGTACAAAATATTCAATTTTCCCATACAAACCTAAAAGTTCAAATTTACTCATGTAAACGTTACTTAAAAATTCTGCAAAAAATCATGGATGAGTTTTGAACGAAAAGGAAGCTTTTAAGACTCCAGGATTTGAGAAATTCAAAAATGACCCCAAATCGACTCAGTCTACTGTATAGCCGGTACCGAGGCTATGAGACCGATGATTTCTGATGAACGATAAAACTTATTTAAAAAAAAATCCATCTTTTGAATTCAATACCATGTTTGCTCGTGGCAAAGTCCCGAGCATATTAAAGTATGCATTTGATGCTTTTTGTATATAAAATATAATGATTTGCTAAGTTTATGCTCCTGTGGAAGAAAAACAACAATTTCCAAAACGAAAACTTTGGTTTTCGCAGTTTTTTAAAACCTAAAATGAGTAATCTTGTATGTACCCTTCGCAACCTCCGATCGATACTAATCGATTATACTTTAAGTTCAATCTTATGAAGGTTTTTCTTCGTTATTGTCAGATTTTGCAGCAAAAATTAGGTTGAAGTGGCTGAAAATTATTGAATTTCCACTAATTTGTCCGCAGTTTCGTTAAAAAGAGAAGTATCGGACAATCAATTTATTTATTTATTTCGTCAATCAATAGTAGACACATACATTGTTGGTTTTGCTTAAAACTATACAAAAATATAAAAATAATTATGTTTGTGAGTTCAATGACTTAAAATACTCTTTGAGTTTATGACGAGATGTTGTAAAGTCAATGGCTTCACAGTGTTGATTATAATAGTTCATCATGCTGTTGATTGGTCCAGTTTTTGCGTATTCTGTGCGATGGTGATTGAGAGCAAATATACTTCGGTTTCTAAGTCGTTTTGTTGGCGCGTAAAAATTTAATTTGGAAAGGAGTTCTGCTGTATCAATTCTCTGCGAAACAATATCGTTTACAAAAGAAATCATTGCATAATCTCGCTGTTTTCTTAGTGTTAGGATGTCGATTAACAAGCAGCGAGCCTCATATGATGGAATACGGTGTGATGCCCAACCTAGCTTACGAAGAGCATATAACAGAAATTGTTTCTGTACTGATTCTATTCTTTCTTCATGAATACCTGGGCGAGGAGACCACACAATGCTACAATATTCCAGAACGGACCACACATAGGCAACATATAGAGTTTTGACGGTATACAGGTCTTTGAAGTGATAGCAGAAACGCTATATAAACCCTAAAATGCTATTCGCCTTATGTATAATAGTATTATAGTGGTCAATAAAAGAGAGTTTGGAATCAACGTGATTCCCATTATCCATTGCATTTAGTGAATAATCTACAAATTCAAGTAAATTTGTAGAAGTTGAACGACCTTTGTGAAATCCATTTTGTTTGGCAGTTATTCGGTTTTTGATCTGAAGGAAAAACTTTTCATTCACAATTGCCTCAAAAAGCTTGGGAATGCAAGAGATAACAGCAATTCCACGATAATTACGTACATCAGCTTTCCGCCCAGATTTAAAAATAGGAACCAGAAATGAGCTTTTCCATACTTTGGGAAAAATTCCTGTTTCTAGTGACATATTAAATAGCTGAAACAAAGGGTATGTAAGTTCATTGGCAAGGTTCTTTATAAATACTGGATGGAAATGCAAAATAATTAAGGTCGCGATTTTCTTCCGAATAAGTGGTATAGATTTCTTGGAAAAAATGGCAAAAAGATTGCAGATTTTTTATGAGTTATCGCCAACATGTTCATCAAGTTGCATTATTGATGGAAAATTGTCTGATTTAACCCTCATCCGCATTAGATTTCATTACCCTAATCAGCACTAGGAGTGTCAATTTGACACCACAAGCTCAAATCGTTATAACTTCTGGCGTGTTCAACCGATTTAAACATAACTTACACCAATAGAAACCTTATAATGTCAGTAAAATATGTTTAAAACATTATATACAGCTAAAGTTACTAGTTTTCTCGTTATTCAGCATGAAAGAAAAAAAAATCCGAAAAAACATGCCTCACGAAAACTGCTGTAGTTCATATGTTACACGTCCAAAAAAATATTTGCCTTATGCATATGAAAGCTGAAGTTAATGCCTACATCATGGAGACAAGAAATATTTTTTTAAATTTTTTTTAGTGAAATGGTCACAAAAAGTTTAAAAAAGTGGTCTAAAAACCTACTTTTCATTCGATTGCTAGTAAATACTGTTTGAGCGATGGTAGAGTTTTGAAAAAAATATGACTACAAAATGTATTAAAATTCCAACATTTTGCTGTCTTTAGATTTTTGATGCAACAAAAATTGAATTAACTGGAATTTTTCAAAGTTCACTACTTTGCGCTATTTTTTTACAAATTGAAATTTCATCTGTTTTTGTGGTCCACTGTCAGGTTGTACCCAGATTATCAGTGCTTTTACTTTGTTTGGACCAATCAAGAGTATATTCATTGGAAAGCACATTTAATCTACATTCTAGTGAGGTGCTACAATTCACGCTGTGAGATTTCACAAAAATATGAAAATTATAAACGTAAAATCATTCCTGAATTTCTAGAACTACAAGCACCGCGTCCAGCAAAACGTGTTTGTTTGCTCTCCGAGTAGGTACGGTGGGTGGTGATTCGGGCAGAGAGCGAAGCCGACAGACGAAATAATGATGCGTGTCGTACGTTTCGTGGTTGGAAGTTTTCTATTGACAGAAGTTCTCGTTTGCTAGTCACGACACGCATCATTATTTCGTCTGTCGGCTTCGCTCTCTGCCCGAATCACCACCCACCGTACCTACTCGGAGAGCAAACAAACACGTTTTGCTGGACGCGGTGCTTGTAGTTCTAGAAATTCAGGAATGATTTTACGTTTATAATTTTCATATTTTTGTGAAATCTCACAGCGTGAATTGTAGCACCTCACTAGAATGTAGATTAAATGTGCTTTCCAATGAATATACTCTTGATTGGTCCAAACAAAGTAAAAGCACTGATAATCTGGGTACAACCTGACAGTGGACCACAAAAACAGATGAAATTTCAATTTGTAAAAAAATCGCGTATGGTAGTGAACTTTGAAAAATTCCAGTTAATTCAATTTTTGTTGCATCAAAAATCTAAAGGCAGCAAAATGTTGGAATTTTAATACATTTTGTAGTCATATTTTTTTCAAAACTCTACCATCGCTCAAACAGTATTTACTAGCAATCGAATGAAAAGTAGGTTTTAGACCACTTTTTTTAACTTTTTGTGACCATTTCACTAAAAAAAATTTAAAAAAATATTTCTTGTCTCCATGATGTAGGCATTAACTTCAGCTTTCATATGCATAAGGCAAATATTTTTTTGGACGTGTAACATATGAACTACAGCAGTTTTCGTGAGGCATGTTTTTTCGGATTTTTTTTTCTTTCATGCTGAATAACGAGAAAACTAGTAACTTTAGCTGTATATAATGTTTTAAACATATTTTACTGACATTACAAGGTTTCTATTGATATAAGTTTTATATGAAGTTCATAATAATTCAAACGACTTAAATAGATTTTACTTTTGTGGTGTCAAAATGACACCAAAAGTCGGAAAAGGGAGTTTTTTTGTCCAGGCTTCCAGGGTTCGTCCATAAAAAAAGTAAAGATGCAATATTGAAGAACTTTTGAATTCATTTAGGGTCCCCGAAGAAATTTTTGTATTTTGAAGCTTCTGAAAAAAGTTACAAGCCTTCAAACTTGCAATGGTGTCAAAATGACAGCCTAATGCGGATGAGGGTTAAGTGTTGTTTTAACGTAATTAAAGAAGTTCTTTGGGCAGGATTTAATTGCAAACTCGGTTTTTGCATTGAACTCTTCAAATGCATTTTTGATAGCTAAGTTCAGTTGATCGCATATTTTCAAATAATTTGCTAGGTTTTCACTTCTTTTTTACTTTCGGTACATTTTATGTGCTTTCTGTTTGCAATTTTTTAAGTTTTTTATATGTTTATTAAACCAAATTGGATGTTTAGTATTTCTATGGCGTCGTTTTTTCTTTAATGGAATGTCTTCTGAAATGATTTTGTTCAGAATATGATAAAAGGCACTAACCGATGATTCGACATTTCCTTCATCTCTAAAAATGTGTTGCCAACTTACACAGGTAAGTTTATTTTTATTTTTGCATAGTTTGCATGTTTGTATTCGAGAACTTTTTCATACTCGCAGTCATTGGGTCTATTGTATTTATGTATAAAAAGAGAAAATTCAATCGCTGTATAAAACTTTTGATTTTTCCACAGTGGATCCAACGATTCTGTCACACAGAAATCTTCAAGAATATTCGTCGAAGAAAATCTAAATAACAGTTTTCTTGATTTTTTACGTGATTAACCTGGTTTAGGCTTAATTTGGCAATTTCATCAAATATGTTAGGCAAAGTATTGTTTTCCCCGATGACTGAGGGTAGGGTACTTTCATTTCCAGGGTTCAAGATGAAGCCAGCATTGCGTTGATTAAAGTCCCCATATATGTGAACTTTAAGTATGTTTTCTGCGCAATTTAAGAACTTTTCATATGCAGTTTTATTAGCATTATGTGGTGGAAAATACACACAGGCCAAAATGCACGTTTCACCTTCAATAAGAGATTTAATCCAAATATGTTCAAATTCAATCAAATCAAATCAAATCAAATTCATTAAATTTTGAAGTAGCAATTATCTCGGAATTAAAATTTAAAGAAATGGCTATGAGAACTCCACCGCTTGACTTCTTCTCAGACTCTTGAAGGTTCCTGTCGTCCCTAAATACACTAAACATACTTCCGAAGATCTCTTCACTCTTCACTTTTAACGCTTTCGTCCCAGTTTGTTTCAGTTGCCAAAATAGCTGTGAAATACGAACCAAGTAAATTATTTTGAATTTTTTTTAAATTTGGCGGGACCTTTCATGCGATTGAAATTTTGACAGCAAATTAAAACTTCGGTCGTATTTCGCGAAAGTTTAGAGATATTTGGATGTCTGGTGTCTAATAGTTGATTTTTTACCTCCTTCTCTTCAAAAGGAGTCCTTACTTCCGAAAACTCGGATTGTAAAATTTATCGCTGCTCTCTCTGGTACGCTGAAGTATTGGATCCGGTGAGTATGGAGATGCCTTCGATACGACTCCAAATCATCCGGAACCGCCTTTTCTGTTATTTCGTACTCGTGGTGAACCTCGGAAAATATTTTCCTGAGCTCATGGATCGATGTTGGGAGTCCTTCGGAAGCCAAGCTTATCCTTGCACTGGTATTCGTCATCCCTTCATGGCAGAAAGATGAATCCTTGTCATGAAGGTAGAACGAGGATTCAAAATTCAGATTAGACGAAGTATAAGCTTGAAAAACTGATCAATATCATGACTGAAAAAAGTGTGCACGTGTCGATGGGAGATACCTAGCATCAAGTAGAATTTTTTCTTACAAAAAACGGTGAATTTTTTTTTTCAAATTTTTTCATGAATTGCCATAAGATTACCTTCATTTCCTTCATAGAAAGTATTTCGATCAAATGAGGGATTTTTGAGATACACGCATTCGTAACTGTCCCATTTCTAAAAGAACTAAGCTTTAGTAAATGAGTTAGTTATTAAACTACACTTTTTTTTAATTTTGTAAACTTGTATTACATTCATTTCAAATGACATGAAATAGAATTGTTATTAAAAATATATTCTGAAGTTCAATGTATCTACAATATCTATTGCCCTGTTGCATTTGATGCATCTCAAAGGGCAGGAGATGTAAGATCTGATCGTGAGATTCCTAGCTGAAAACTAAATAAAAAAACAAATTCTCAGCCTTTCCATAATCCCCGCAATTCCCTTATGTTTGGGCCATTTCTAATATCATTATGTCAACAGTCTATATTTCAACCGCCTCCAGGAAGCATTTATACAAAGAAACTCACACCCAGGAAAGGTCACATTTTCACTGTTGATTGTCGTCCGTTCCCAGAAATCTAAATCGATCACCCGAAATCTGTTTAAGCATATAACCCTTAATGGAAAACAGACGCTGACGCGCTACCATTTGTGTGGCTCATCATCACAAATCATAGCCGACAGACAGACGCACTCCAAAACAACAACCATTTTAGACTTTGTGCAAAACGATCTAGGACAAGCACCGATCTGATCATCAAGCTTGGATGATCTTCTGCTGCTGCCGGCAAGATTAACGGCGACATTCGTCGTCGTAATCGTCTAAGGCGTTTCTATAAAATGGAAATCCGTGTATGTTCTTGTAATGTGACGATCGGCAAAGTTGTTAGAAACACGCGTCACCGTCGTCATCATCATCTGCGTCGCGACGACTATTCTGGTAGTTCGGCGAACAACATAGAGAGGTAATTTATTAGAAACCTAGTTGAGCCCTTCGCGTTACAGTTGAAGTCTTTCCATGAAATAAAACACCCTTTTTCACTTGGGCTTGGTTGGAGATCCGAGCCGAGAAAGGGAAAGTGTCTTTGCGGAAAATTAATCTAAGGTTGAAATTATGCACCGTTCCGATGAACAAGCCAGAGCTAGAGATTCGTTTGGTAATTTTAAGTGAAGTAGAGCAATGTTGGTGGCATGATTTCATTGCCAATGCTGACGTGTGTTGAATGAGTTCAACGAACCGGTTGGGTTTTCGGAAAATAAGGTTAGGTAAATCGGTTTCAGATTTCTGTTAGTCAAGAAATTGAAATACACTTTATAAAATACTGTTTTCAAATACAAACTGTGTGATAAACAATTCTGAATATTCAATCATCATAGCATAACCTCATCAAAACGAATTTCCCAAATATTGCCGTCTCGAAGTGAACCGAAAACACGAAACCTGCACGTCACTATCCCGCTACCAGCGACGATTAATTGATGCTCATTAGCCAAATTGTCATCTCAATTGCCGCTGAGCCGCGGAAACCGACGACGACGCACAGTTCAATATCGCCAGTCGTTCTCTTTTGGCCGCGCGCACAGAAGCTAACACGCATTATTTCTTTCTCTATAGCAGTTACCCATTTACATTCTCACAACAATCGAGTTTGAAACGCGATGACAAGAACGCCGTGTTGTTTGTGATTGCCGATGAGATGAGATCATTTCGGTTGTTACGGTTGAAAAACACAGTAAATAAAAGAAGGAAAAAAAATATTCGATGTGGGTAGAGGAACTTCCTTTTGCATGTCGAGTGTCATTGATCTGCGGTGCAAAATTGCAACTGGCTAAAAACGCTCATTTAAGATAATCGATACACCCAAACAAAATAATCCAAAAAGCTAACACCCACCCTGAATGATGATTTTTGTAGAGTATCGACGCTAAAGTTGGTCTGATGTAGTGTCTATTTCAATATTCGTGCCTTCAGAGAAGCCAACAAAGGCTTGACAAACTACGCACTCTTATCCTACATACTATAGGGGAGAATGGGTATACTTGATCCCATTTTCTTATTTTCATCATATCTTTTTGGGAAAATTTAGCAACTCGCCATTTTTTGCATTTTCTGACGGCGTGTAATTTCAAGTTTATATGCTCCAAATGTTGGAACGATACATGAACTCATAGATGAATTAGAAGCATTTTCGTGAAACTAAAAAAATGTGACAGGAGACTTGATCCTTTGACCTTTACTATAGGAGACTTGATCCTTAATTCATAGACCATACCTTACCATAGACAAAAATCTTTAAAATCCGAAGAAAAAAGGTCCGTTGACTATTGTTTGCCATATTTAATATCATTTCACAGCTTGTCAGTATCAAAAAAAGAAAATTCTGAAAATTTATCTACTACCCTATAGTCATTGCATACTTTAAGGCGCAATTTTCTAGTTTTTAGATAAATACTGTATTTTTAGCTTTTTTTTATCAGAAAATTACTGGATAAACATTAGTAATTGGACAGATATTAGTAATTTCATGATTAAAAATGATCATGGTCCATTCAGAAGAAAAGTATATAATTTAGGGCTCTAGGGATCAATTATACTCATAACATAGATTTGGGAAAACTTCTTCTTGAAAGAAATTGAGAGTTTATCATTGTTTTTAAAATATAGCATTTTAAAGTTCATGTTATACTCTAACGATTGACATATTGGAATAAATATCTTCATTACAATTTATTTCATGTAACAAACATTCAAAAGTGGTAAAAAAGATCTTCAAATCACTTTTTGTTAAATTTTTCAAACAAAGTTCAATAACTCGAAAAACAAAATTTTTGAAATTTGTTGAGATAACAGCATTGTTGTTTTCCCGAGCAGACTTTGATGTCCAAATTGATAGCAAAGTGAAAGCATTATATGATGTCAACAGCAAATTGATAGCATTTTTTGCTATTGAATTTTGTACGATAGCAATATTAGGCATAATTGAGGTCTCATACATTTAGATTTTACAGCAAGATAAGACCACATTTAGGTATCAACAGCAAATAGTGAGCAAAATTTGGTATAGAATTTAACTTGATAGCAAAAGTAGGCATTATGGAGGTGTCTTTTTTTTTCTTATAAAATGCAAACCCGAGACCAACTTTAAATATCATTTGCTGTAAAACTAAACCAATGGCAAAGTTAAGCATCATTGCGAAGTCCCTAATTTTGACCAAATAAAAATTTTAAATCAAAATTAAAGCATAACCTTGAAAGAATGCATTAATTTACTCCTGATTAAAAACAAAAATTGATAGCAAAGTAGGCATTGATGAGCTGTCCATATTTTTTTTTAAATAATGTTTATGAAGCAATTCGAACACCGGTAACTCAGATCTTAAATCAAAAAAATTGGTGAGAGCCGAATAAGGTTCTTTTTTCTAATCTTGAGCTTCAAATGTTTGTTTTTAACTTTTTAAACTCCTGTAAAAAAAAAAGATTAACCAATTCAAGCAACACAACTGAAAAGGTTTGAAAATGTTGTTTTGAGTCTTATCAAAGATATCGTTCATAAAAGTCAAAATAGTTATTTATGAAACACATTTTAAAAAGTATTTTTTTCAGCACGAGTCGTGCTGATAAAATCGAGCTTTGCAACGAGTCACATACACAATATTATGCGGATTCGGAAAATTTCCTTAAAATTCATTAATTAACATGAGCACATCTCAACAAATAACCGCATGTGGACGAACATGTCAATGACTGACAATTTCAGTTCTAGTAGGTTTTAAACTGTGCATTTGTAATTGTTTTCTTTGGCACATTTTTCTAGACATGTAAGACATTCCTGTTTCGCAATATAGCGAAGCAATCAAGTCACTCTAGGGATCAAGTATCCTCATTCTCCCCTACAAAACTCCCCTAGTCAAATCTAGTGAAAAAAAGATGAATGTTTATTAGGGAGGCTAGGATTTTAAACCAAAATAAAACAAATTTATAATTGTAAAAATTTAAATAATCGTAATGACAAAAACCACAATTGACAAACAATATAAACAAAACAAAAATTAAAAAAGGATATTAAATTGACAAAAAAATAGCCAACAAAAGAATAACTTCACAAAAATGACAAAAATGACAAAAGTGACAAAAAATGACAAAAATGACAAAAATGACAAAAATGACAAAAATGACAAAAATGACAAAAATGACAAAAATGACAAAAATGACAAAAATGACAAAAATGACAAAAATGACAAAAATGACAAAAATGACAAAAATGACAAAAATGACAAAAATGACAAAAATGACAAAAATGACAAAAATGACAAAAATGACAAAAATGACAAAAATGACAAAAATGACAAAAATGACAAAAATGACAAAAATGACAAAAATGACAAAAATTACCAAAATAACAAAAATTACCAAAATGACAAAAATGACAAAAATGACAAAAATTTCAAAAATGACAAAAATGACAAAAATGACCAAACTGACAAAAATGACAAAAACGACAAAAATGAAAAAAAATTCAAAAATGACAAAAATGACAAAAATGACCAAACTGAAAAAAATGACAATTTGTTATTTTTTTGTAATCTTTGTAATTCTTGAATTTTTTGTAATTTTTGTAATTTTTGTAATTTTTGTAATTTTTGTAATTTTTGTAATTTTTGTAATTTTTGTAATTTTTGTAATTTTTGTAATTTTTGTAATTTTTGTAATTTTTGTAATTTTTGTAATTTTTGTAATTTTAGAAATTTTTGTAATTTTTGTAATTTTTGTAATTTTTGTAATTTTTGTAATTTTTGTAATTTTTGTAATTTTTGTAATTTTTGTAATTTTTGTAATTTTTGTAATTTTTGTAATTTTTGTAATTTTTGTAATTTTTGTAAATTTTGTAATTTTGGTAATTTTTGTAATTTTTGTAATTTTTGTCATTTTTGTATTTTTTGTAATTTTTGTAATTTTTGTCATTTTTATAATTTTTGTCATTTTTGTAATTTTTGTAATTTTTGTTATTTTTGTAATTTTTGTATTTTTTGTAATTTTTGTGATTTTTGTCATTTTAGTTATTTTTGTAATTTTTTTCATTTATGTAATTTTTGTAATTTTTGTAATTTTTGAATTTTTTGTAATTTTTGTAATTTTTGTAATTTTTGTAATTTTTGTAATTTTTGTAATTTTTGTAATTTTGTGTAATTTTTGTAATTTTTGTAATTTTTGTAATTTTTGTAATTTTTGTAATTTTTGTAATTTTTGTAATTTTTGTAATTTTTGTAATTTTTGTAATTTTTGTAATTTTTGTAATTTTTGTAATTTTTGTAATTTTTGTAATTTTTGTAATTTTTGTAATTTTTGTAATTTTTGTAATTTTTGTAATTTTTGTAATTTTTGTAATTTTTGTAATTTTTGTAATTTTTGTAATTTTTGTAATTTTTGTAATTTTTGTAATTTTTGTAATTTTTGTAATTTTTGTAATTTTTGAAATTTTTGTAATTTTTGTAATTTTTGTAATTTTTGTAATTTTTGTAATTTTTGTAATTTTTGTAATTTGTGTTATTTTTGTATTTTTTTAATTTTTGTAATTTTTTAATATTTGTAGTTTTTTAATTTTTGTAATTTTTTAATTTTTGAAATTTTTGTAATTTTAGTAGTTTAAGTTTTTTTGTAATTTTTAATTTTTGAAATTTTTGTAATTTTTTAAATTTTTGTAATTTTTGTAGATTTTGTTATTTTTGTAAGTTTTGTTATTTTTGTAATTTTTGAAATTTTTGAAATTTTTGAAATTTTTGAAATTTTTGAAATTTTTGAAATTTTTGAAATTTTTGAAATTTTTGTAATTTTTGTTATTCTGGAATTTTTTTTGAAATTTTTGCAATTTTTGTAATTTTTGTAATTTTTGTAATTTTTGTAATTTTTGTGATTTTTGTGATTTTTGTATTATTTGATTTTTTTGTTTTTTTTGTTATTTTTGTTCATTTTGTAATTTTTGTGATTTTTATATTTTTTGTAATTTCATTTATAATTTTTGTAATTTTTGTATTTTTTTGTAATTTTTTCATTTTTGTTATTTTTTTCTGTGATTTTTGTTATTTTTAAGTTTTTTTTTTTTGTTATTTTTGTTATTTGTGTAATCTTTGAAATTTTTTATTATATTTGAAATTTAAAAAAGACAGAAACAACGAAAACGATAATTATGACAAAAAGAAAAGAATGAAAGGATTTTTGTTTTTTTATGGTCGTAATATTTTTTTTATTACCAAATTAGTTTGTGTAATTTTAGTTTTTTGTAATTTGTAAGTTTTGTAATTTTTGTATTTTTTTTATTGTACATTTTGAATAGTGTTTTATTTCGTTAATTTGGTAAGTTCTTACAACTTGAAAATGTGAAAGTATTTTTTTATTTAATATGGCAACTTATTAGAAAGTCTTACATAAATTTTCAGTAAGCTATCAATGATATCATTAAAAAGTTAAAATACAATGCATGTATCAATTTCAAATCATTCAGATGAACTTTGAAAATGATTTTATCAGTATGACAACATTAGTGCTATTCAGTGACTTGATTAATCCGCGAACATGTTCATAACTGAACTTAAGATTGAGCTACTTCCATGAAAATGATATAACTAATCAGGGAAACATTATTCCTCGAACAGTTATCCATTCTAAAGTGCCATCCATAGCTCAAAATAAGAACGTGATTATTTTTTCCCACTTAGTTGAAAAGTAGTTGACGACGAACATCAATTTCCCTACGTGATGAGCTAGCTATACAGCAAAGCTGGAAGGGAAGGAATTTTTGCACAAAATTATTTTCAATTAGCCGCGAGATTCCATCGAAACACCTTGGAAAGTCGCAAGAAAAATAAAAGAACCACAAACCTCCAAAAAGGTCATTCGGAGACGGTGTGATTCGAGCCAAACGCCCAAAAAAAAACCAACAACATCCACAATCTCCTGACCGGATTAACGATTTTATTGTTAGTGGTGGGAAATTTGACTTCCTTCCTCGGGGACTTCGGGAGGTGTAGAAGTTTGGTGGTTCCACCAAGAAATTCCAAACCCGGTCGCGGGAAAGTGGGCCAATTATGCCAATTTATTCGAAAACATAAAAAAGAAACATATTTATGAAAAAAAAAACTCAGCACCAAGACAACAAGGCTACAAACTACACATCTTTCACCGCGCGCGCCATGGACGGACAACAAAGAAACTAGCATATCTGCGACAAAGGCGCTAGGCAGAATGACGCTGCGTCTGAGAATGAGTTATTTACTGTTTTTGAGCAGAGTTTCTAAGTAACAATAGATGTTGATGAATTATGAACTTTAGAGATTTGTTTAACAAACATTTAAAAGGAGTTTCAAAAAAATCCTAAAATTGTTGCTCACAAATAGCGCGCCACTTGATGGGATCTTAAGGGTCTCCTCCGGTCGAACACTAATAGAAGGCAATATAGGCGAGCGCCATTAAATAGCAAAAGGAGTCGCTAAGCGGCCCGCTTGCTCTTTTTCCATTTCCTCGGGATTGTGTGTTTTTCTACCGAAAAATTCTGATCGTTAATTACGGAATAATGTTCGAGGCGAGGCGAAACACGCAAACGGCCCATGAATGAGCTTTTCGTGGCCGGGTTTGTTCTCCAGCTGGGTGTAGTTTTTGCTTTTTACGGTCTTCAATCTTTTCTTTCATTAAAACCAAAGACAGAATCCGCGAAAGACGGCCGCGGTGCAGATTATGGTTTTTTTTTTTTTTGTATTTTCCCTTCTTTTCAACCTCTCTCTATCCCATAGTTGCTATTATTTATTGCGACACTGCTACCGCGAACTTCCGATTAAAGTGTAAATAAACGAGTTGAGCTGATCGTCGCCCCGTGTGGAAGGGCACCCAAAAATCTAAACGATTCACATTCTTTCGGTTTCTTCATTCACAACACTGACACTACTGTACTGGGGCTGTTGGCTTCTGTGCTTTTAGCTGACAATAGGAAAAGTCAGTTTTCTAATGTTGGAAATGTTATAAACTAAATAAATGTAGATATAGTTTAGTTTTTTGTAACATTTCCCCGAGAAAGATTTTAAACGTTGAGAAAAAAATTAAGATTTGGCAATCTATCTATTTTATTAGTTCCTGAATGTTAAGAAGTAGGAATCAAACTTTTTTAAATTATATGATATAGAAATCATAATTTTATTACTCCAATGTTGAACTACAAAAACCAAGAGTCAAATATTAAACCTGATTAAAAAAAGTAAAGGTTCCTCATACTTGAATGAAATAGAATCTCTGAAAACTTTGTAATTAAATTTCGACAAACTTATAATATCAGAACTTTCGAAGAGAATCTTGACTCGGACCAAATGAAGATGCTGGCTAAGGATCGCCAACAGTTGAGGCCAACGTGAATCAACGCGGGATCAGTACGTAAGTAAGTAAGTTAGTATATTACAAAAAACCACCCTCAGTCCTCAAAACGGTCATATACAAAATTTCACTTTGATCGGTCCAGTAATTTCTGAATCTAAAGGGAACCGACAGATAGACATTCATTTTATATCGATTTGAATACAGATTACATGAGTATATGTTCCAAATGATTCATAATTCGATCACTTATTATTTACATCTTCATGTATTTAGAGAAATGTATCACAGCTTTAAAGATTATTGAAAAGTTTTTCTTTCACTCAGCTTTTGATTCTTGGTTGTCAATTCTGATTTTATTGCACGAACAACCACTTTCGGAGCATTATCTCAACATGTACAAAGATTATCAAAAAATTCCTTTAAAAACTCGAGCAAGGGAAAGGCAACGGAAAACTGTTATCACATTCCGCTTCTCCCTTCTCCAAGCCGATTAAATTATACCAAGGGGACAACAAAAACTACAAATAACTCGGAAAATGATGCAGTGCTGGCTATTAAAAAAAAAAAAAAAGAGTTCCACCATAACTGAGTCAACGACAGTTCAACTGGCTTAGCCGGTTAAATGAAGCTCCAGTCCCCAAAAGTGCCCGATGATGATAGTGAGAAAATCCAAGATTGACACACGACGTGAAAAGTTTTGCAGCTCGGCCAGAAACAATGTGTAATTGAGTGGTTGATTCTCTTGGAGCAAATTTTCGGTTCAACTTTTAGCTCCAGTCCAGTTGCCGGATAAATTAAAACATTCTTCCACTTCGTTCTGTGTTGTTTTTCGTTCTCTATTTCTCCTTTTTATATCTGTCAAGATTTGAAAGCTTACTGTTCATTGATGATGATAACTGTAACAGTGAACGGTTGACATCAGCGAAGAGTCGGTCAGCAGCCACGGACGCAATCTTAGAGAGGTGTCTCCCAGTTGGTCAACACAAAATTGCACCGTCGACAATTACACGGCAATGCACTGGAATCGGGTCAACTGAGCTAATTGAAACTTCATAAAAAAAAAACTTGTTCTTGTTAGCTGCCAGTTTCGATGAGGCAGGACTCTTGAGAAGAGTAAGAATGAATACCTACTTACATGTTTCCAGTCGCAGAATTCAATTTTTTTTATTAATGATGAAGTGTCGGAAGAACGTGATCCGGAAGTTTACCTTCTGTAAGTCATACTTGAGTGGAACATGCCCTTCTTTATATTTTTGCCATACTGTCCTACTTTTGACCCACAAAGGCCTCGCTTTGTCACAAAAATTTCTACTTTTCTTGTCAGTTTTTGCTACAGTTACATCTCGTTCCATTTAATATAATGTCGCTGAACCCCCAAACCGGAGTTTTCGTCAACTTCAGCGACAGCGATTGTCATATCGAGCGGTAAATTTTTAGATCGTCAGCGTAGAACACTCATTCAGAATCAATTATTTATATCATAAAGGTCGTTCATAAACAAGTTGAACAGTAGTGGACCCAAATTACTGCCTTGAGGAACTCCAGAAGGAAGAGTGAAGTATTGAGATTTGAAATGATCCTGTGTAACGATTACAGTTCTGCCTCGGAGATATGGTTCGAGCCATTTTACAAGAAAAGTTGGGAATCCTATTTTTTTACAGTTGTCGATCAGGAGCTTACGGGGTAGTCGGTCAAATGCCTTGGCAAAATCCACGTATAAAGCTTCTATTTACTTTTTATTTGCGAAACATCTACTGATAAATGAGACATACGCCATCAAGTTCGGCCAAGTTGATCGCTTTTTGCGAAATCCGTGCCGACATTCATCAATGATGTAAGACGAGACTGGGCTCATGGCGTTGAAAATTAATAACTCAAAAACCTTTACAAGTCAATTCAGTATAGAAATACCACGGTAATTTTCAACGAGATGTATGTATATTACCGGATTTTTGGATGGGTGTAATTGCAGCAGTTTTCTAAAGTTTTGGGAAGGTTGTTGATTCCAAAGACTTATCAGAAATCATACTTACTGCAAAAGAGTTATTGTGAATTTTAATAAAAGTTTCAGAAACGTCGTTGGTGAACTGGCAACAAAACACAGACTTCCGAAACTCTTATACTCCACTTTTCTTTGTCGGAAGTCTTTTGGAAGTCGGAAGCTCGGACTTCCGAAGTAAAATTTAGTGCTGGCGCGTTAATAAAGCATCGTATGATGAATGGCGGGAGCAAACCTTCAAGGCCAGTACCTTTCCGCTCGTTAATGCATGGAGCGCTTTTCTCACGTCGTCAAGGGAAACTCTTAATAATTCTGATGTTCAAAGAGTTTACTGAAGTCTAGTGTTGAGTCCCAGAAGTAATGATGTGGTCAACGAACGTAGTTTTAAAGATTGCTATACACAGATGGACAGCTGCATGCAACCCAAAATCCGTTGGAGCGTTTGTGACGATGTATTTCTTGGACTGTAATTAATCAGGAACGACGATGTAAAGCTCGGATTCAGGAAGAACATTTTTCAATTCCCCGTCAAAAATCCAGAACGAATAAGGCAGGTTGTAATCGCCTAGCACTAATAGTGAATCAGTCGCTGAAACACTAATTAACAAACATACTGTTTTGTATTCATCAACTGGGAATTGGAGCTGTGAAATGTTTTGTTTCTTCTATTTTTTTTTCTTGTTATGCTATCTCTAGTCTACGAGTTAGGCTATGAAAGAATTTTTGTCTCTGTAGAACAGACATCAAGTGTAGCTTATGTTAGCGGAATAAAGATAAGAAATTTTAATTTTGAGCCACTAGTTTGAACCACTTAGTGTCATTAATGAATATAGGAAACATTTTTCTTGAAAATTACATATTACTTTAAAATAACGGCAAATCAATTAAATTTTATTGAATCCAAAAACTTTTAGTTTTGATCCAACGTTTCGGTGTTGGTTAACATCTTCATCGAGGATCCTGTGAGTAATGTGTAGTTAATATTAACAATTAGTGAAGTGTGTGTTGATTTCTTAGTTTCTTGCGTTACTAACAAAATAGTTGATTCTGAATTGCTCAGTAAAAGCGTATTGTCCAGATGTGTTGTGGTGGAGTTTCACTGTGAATAGGTATAATTATGTTTTTTGGTTGCCTTATATGATAAAAAGTTCGACTTACAGTACCGTTCATAATTGTATAGAAATTGGAAGCACGCGCACTATCACTTCGACTTTGACCTTCCATAACTTTTTACTCTGATGATATTTTTTTATCAAATTTTTTGCGTTAGATAGATCAACTATCACACTATTATACCACAAAATTTGAGCTTTCTGGGGTTTGTGTGGCCTGAGATACAGTAATTCTACGAAAATCGGACTTTTTGGACTTTTCTCATTTAAACCGCTATTTCTCTGAAATTACGCTACATTTTTTATTGAAATTTTGCACAGTGATTGTTGAAATATAAAGCTAGCATGTCTGAAGTTTTCGAAAAGTTCTATCGATGAGATCAAAAGTTACGCGAGGTCCAAGATTTCTATAGAATTTTGGACGATTCATGAGAACAATATTGTTTCCATCAAACAATCAGACAAAAAGTGTCTGGCAAAAGCAATGAAGAAAAAAAAAATGGAACAAATGATCCATTTGTGTTTTGAAATCAGAATCTCACGATATTGTTTTGATTTTTTGGTTGAAATAGATTCACTGGTTGTTAAACAGAGAATATGATTTTCCTATGGAAACATTCGTTCATAATTCTATAGAAATCGCATTTCTAGGTTCATGCCTGAAAAATTGCACATCGCGTATCTTTTGATCTCATCGGTAGAACTTTTCGAAAACTTCAGACATGCTAGCTTTATATTTAAACAATCACTCTGCAAAATTTCAATAAAAAATGTAGCGTAGTTTCAGAGATATTGCGGTTTAAATGAGAAAAGTTCAAAAAGTCCGATTTTCGTAGAATTACTGTATCTCAGCCCACACAAACCCCAGAAAGCTCAAATTTTGTGGTATAATAGTGTGATAGTTGATCTATCTAACGCAAAAAATTTGATAAAAAAATATCATCAGAGTAAAAAGTTATGGAAGGTCAAAGTCGAAGTGATAGTGCGCGTGCTTCCAATTTCTATACAATTATGAACGGTACTGTATATTCAAGTTTGAAATTTGAAATTTTCTAGCACTTAACACAACTTAGGACATTTACGTGGAATTATTTAGAATTGTTTCCCCTTGTGTTGTTTTCTGGATACCGATATTTTTGACATGTTTTTATCGGTATTTTTGTAATTGTGTTTGTTTGTATAAGAAGTTTGAAACGGATGCAAAGATGGAGTTGAGGTTTTGGGCATCAGTTCTCTGGTTGACTGTTTGTGTAGTGTTGAAAATATGGTACATCTCGAGGAAATTGAGAGGTCAACGCCCCAAATAAGAAAAAAATTAACAAACACTGTACACTTCACTCATTGTTAAAATTAACTACACATAACTCACAGGATCCCTGAAGAAACGTTAGACCAAAAATAAAAGTTTTGGATTCAATAAAATTGGACTGATTTGCCGTTACTTGTGAAGTACCAAAGCATACAGTCGAAAACTATAAAATCAACATTACATATAACATTTTTTGGTTATAAGTTGACAATAACACTAGTTTACTAAATTGAAAAAAAATGAACTTTATTGACTGACCCATATTTGTAATATGGAATCAGGCGCTGGATCCTAAAATGCAATGCAAAAATAATCTTATAAGAAAAGTTTTTCAATTATGCTCCAAATGCAAAAATTGGAATAGGTACTAAATAAAAGTACCGTAAACTGGAGGAATTTTAATTTTTACTTAAAATAAAGTTTTCAAGTTTTAAAATATCTGTTTTTTCAAAAACTCCCAGACAAACACTTCTCCTGATAAAATGATAGCATTTAGAAGCAAAAGCGTTGTTTCATAAGATAGTTTTACTTTTTTTTCCTTTGTATAGGTATAGTTTTAGAGTTATTTTTATGGTCATTATATGAAAATTTTTAGTTGTTTGAAATAACGGTTATTTTCCATGAGAAAGCCTATGTAGAACAAATGGCTAAAAAAAACCTATCAAATGGTTAAGTTTGAATTATAAAAGAACATAGGAACAGTCAAAGGACCTAGGGAATTGCATGAAGATAAAATTTCATTTGTTTTCGAGGCCAAACAATATTGAGAAATCGGTATCAGTTCTTGAAAAGGGCCAATACGCCAAGAACTTTGTTTAACTAGAGAAAAACGCATTTGAAGTTTCAGAAAATATAATCAATAGCCTATTTCACTGTTTCTTATCATTTTCCTAACTAAGTACCTAAACTCCTTAAAAATAAGCACAATTTCATTCCGCTTTAGGTGAATACAAGTTTTTCGTGATTCCCTTTAGAAATCCAGAATGACTGTTCGCCTTTTGGATCCACAAATGCGATATATCGACCAATTTTTGCGTAGCAAAGCAGCTAAAAGTGATCTCACTGAACGTATTTGCACATTTTAACACGTAACCATTTAAAAACACTATTGTTCGCGTACTTTTGCCTTGATAAATTGATACGAAAATATAAGAAGGCTCTTTTTCGATCCCGAAATTAGTATTGGCATTTTTGTTCGCGGTATGAACTTTTGAGGGACCACGCCAGATGAAAATAAACAAAAATTACTTTTCGCCCTGGGATGAAGATGGCACAAAGAGCATCGTGATTGCACATTCATAAACAAATTTATTCGCCTTTTTAACAAATCAAATTTAAATACACTAGAATTAAAAAATTAAAGAAAGAACATATTTTTAGATGTAAAATAGGAAGTTTAATACGTTTATGATAGTAACTGGAATCGTTTACAATTAGCACATATGCCCTTTTTAAAAATCGATACCAAAATGTTTATAATTATTGCCTCTAAATGTATGCAGTAACATTGTCTATCTTTTGAGAATATTTGTTTTTAAAAGAAAACGTTGAAAATCAATTGAGTTAAAACAAAACTGACTGTTTTTGATATTTTAAGCCTTCTGTGCTAATTGACATCAAAACAATAATTTTGAAGATGTTGAGATACGTTGAAACTATAGTGATCAAAGTTACCCCGAAACATGAAATCTGGTTTTGTTAAAAACATTTAGTTATAGCCACTAATGTCTTTTGAATATTCTACTATCAATGATCATGCTTTATACTCCTTACCTCAGTAAGTATTTTTAAACTGTTTAGCGTTACAAAAAAAGCAGGCCCTTCCAAAATATTTGAAACTGAATTAAAAAAAATGATCAATGTTCCCCCAGTTTACGGTACCATACTTTAAATGGATTCGTATCGTCAAACGGAGCATCATGCAAAAGCAGGGTGAGATGCAACATTTGTATACTACAACACTAATTCTATTTTTATTTTAATATAATGTAATCAAGTTATCATTTTATAATAACAAAATGATGATGACATAGTTTTTCACATTTCTGTTTTTCGAACGTTGTTTACACACAGTTTTTTTATTGTCATAGAAAGAATAATTTGCTCTATAGAGCAAATTTTTACATTTTTCTATACCGTAAAAAAATTTACCCAGTTATTACGGATTGGTTTAATGATATGACCTACAAACTTTATATTGCTTCTATAAAGCTAAAATGCATCAAAATTGCTGCCTGGGCTAAAATGCATCAAAATTCATATCAAAGATTCACCTTTAAAAACTTGATACCATATGCTGGAATATGATTTTTTGCATCACGCTTTTATGAATTTCAAAATTTCATCCATCCAAACATTAATTTTTATGATTTCAGCTTGTAGATATTTTGTAGTATTTTTTACCCCTAAATTTATGCAGCACCTTTATGCAATTACAGCAATTGGCGCTTCACGTGTTCTGACATCACAGATATATCAAAAACTATAAATTTTCAAACGTTTTCATTTGATTTTTCATTTAAAACAAAGTGTGTTGCAACTTACCCCTTTTTCTTAGGAAGGTGAGCATCGCATGTTTTTGTAAATTTAAAAATATCTGATGAAACCAATAATTTTTCTGCCTACGTCAATTTGATATCCCATCAACCTTAAAATTTATGATGTATAAGCGGTATGATTATCAGATGACATTAAGTTTTTAGAAGCCATTGAAGTTGAAAAGTGTTGCATGATGTTTACTAGTGGTTTTAGGTTGTTTAAATATATAAAAAATAGTTTTGTTTGAATATTAAATTATTTTTAAATATTTTACTAAAAACAGACAAATTCCATGTTGAATCGAAGTATCGCTTAACAATAATGCTTGCAATATACGAAATGTGAACAATCAAATGTCACTCCTCCACGCCAGCGATCTGCAGTTCCGGTGAAAACAGACGAACCGTAACCAATGACAGTCAAATGAGGCTTTATTGTTACGAATTCGATGTACTTCCAAACTTATGTACAAGTTAGAGTATGATATGGGCCAGTTCGAGCTCAATTTTACGTTGCTAAGGGTCGTTGGAAGCATTTTTGTATTACTTTACATACTTGAATAGTGTTGTGGTTAGTCAGTGATTAATTTTCAGGTGTAATAAAACAGTTAATTATTTTTTTCTTATTCATAAATATGTCATTGACACGAATCAAGTTACGTGACCCGAGCAAAAACATAAATTGAGCATCAACTGCTACCACGAACACTTGGTGATCACCGAACCGGTAGATCTCTCGCGCAGGTCAAAGCAAAAAATTTGAATACACCAGCATTGACTGGCTTGGTTTCTCCACCTATCTCAATTTATCTATCAGCTGCCAACGAACGGTAGTGTCGAGTTAAAAGCGATGATTTCAAGGTTTTTTTTCACGAATTGTTATGGAAATTGAAACTGTAAGCCTTTCATTCAGATTGTTCCAACAGTTCTGATTCAATTTGCATAGCTGCTATGTATCTATTTCTAGCGTTATCGGTTGAGGAGAGGTCATCATTTTACTCAGATGTTCCCCCGTATGAGATGAACGTCAATTGAATCATTGCTGTTGACTTGAGTTTGATTTGATGTCGTTTGTAAATTTACGTGATATTTTATAGGATTCAGAGTATGAGTTTAAAATTTATACCTTCCATTATGAAATTATCCCTTCAACCTAAAAAATGGATCTACTGTCATATTACATAGTCGATAGGAATTGATCAATGAAGACGTTTCCCTTCTCATCAAACGACCTTACTAAGATAGTTTCAAGCGATATGTAAAACAAGCAAAAAGAAATAATACCAAACATTCCAATACGAAACCAAGAAAAATATGTAAAGCATTCGACACGATACAGGCGGTGACCTCGCTCTAGAGTGATCATCTCATCAATATTCATCATAGTCTAGTCTAATTACCCGAGAGCCGGAGCTCTCAACGAGGTGGCGACATACTAACTCGCTTTCGCTTGCTCCACTACTCATGAGCCCATCATAAAACTAAATTACTAAGCAAAATATTTAATCAACTTCCCGCTCGCAAGTCGCACTGCTAGTTGACACAGCAGCTCATACTCATAAAATCATCGGAACGGTGTCACCAAGCCATCACACCACACACCAATAATTGCGGGTGGTATTCTCTAATCTGCACGGTTATGATCTTCATCTCCTCAGGCCCAGTGATCTTTTCTCGAAGGGCCAGCTGATGCGTCTCGTTCAACTCAAACTATATAAACTGCCCATCATCATCCACTGGCTCGGCCAGGCCAGTTTCAATAATTATTATCAATAAGTATTTTCAAAGTAACGCTAATTAAAACGACCTTGAGCTTGCAACGAACACAGGAAAGCTGAAGCATTGAATTTTTATTCAGTCATCCAGTTAAATTTGATGCGACGAACGTAGCTCGTCGGCTTTTAGTGAATCATCCCAACTGACACGAACACGTGCTTACTCCGACAAAGCTCAGTGCGACGAGACGATTAGTTCGACTCAAGAAAAGTCGACAAAACAGCGAAGCTTTGCAGTTTTGATTATCCACTATGTGCTGCCACCTAGCGGACACTAGTTAAAGGCGCACTAAAGCTTTCGCAAATGGTTGTCCGACAACTGATGTCGGATCATTGAGCTTTCAGGAGCAAAACTTTAAAAGCTTGTATGGATTGGTGTGATCTGATGATGTCAAAAACTCTTTGAACAGGTACCTAAATTGGTTGAAATCACTTTTAAACTATATAGTTTAAAATTAAAAAAAAATTCCAAGAAAATAAAAATGGAATTTAAATTTAATACCCAAAAGTAACCCAGCTTCATGAGACTAAAATACCTTTATCCGGCACTTTAGAGCGGTAAAAAAAAATTGGAAGAACTTTTCAAACAAGATCGATAAATAAGAAGCAAATAATAGGCTTGTAATGCAGATATTAATTTTTTTTTCAGCCTTGAATTGGGTGGTACTTGATCCCTAAGCTCGAATTACAAATTACGAATTCATGCTCAAAAAAACTTCGAATTTGCATTACTAACTACTTATAAGGGTCGATAAAAAATAATAAAAATAATTTTCATATTCAAATTTTGAATGAAATAAACCTAAATAATTTTTTCACATGATTCTCCGAAGTTTTAAAGCAAAGTAAAAAGTTTGTAAAATTGAAGATCTACACCATGGGTGGCCAAACCACGACCCGCGGCTGTCTTTTTGTGGCCCGCGAAGCTTTTTTTTAAATATGTACCATGTTTTAGGAATGGAATGGTTTTTTGGTTTATATTATTTAAAAAATTAACCTTAATCTACATACATCAAATTCATTCGAAATAAATAAATGAGGGATCTCTTTGTTCGAGAAATCAATTGTTTTTTTTTTTTTTTGTTTTTTCACACTACTGGTTTTTAAATTGTTCCACAGTTGATTGAGCATTGATAGCTTTCGCGCAATTTCGATGAGTTTTGTGGGCCTCAGGAAGACAGATCATCTCAAAGTATCGATTGCAAATTGTTAAAAGTTTCACCGAATCATATTTAAATCGTAATCTAAATTATATTATCACAGAAACTTCAACTATTCATAAATTGAATTTTGTTTTAAATATATCGATTATGCATCAAAATTCTATAACTTTTGCTTTCCATACAAAGATTCGAGTAAAGTGATAAAAAAATTTTAGTTTTTATTTTAACTTCCACAAAAAAGGCATCTTTATGAAAATTTAACCAAATATGTACAAACTTATAAGTATTGGTAACGTGCTCTGTATTCATGTCAATCAATAATGAAGAATTAAATAGAACCGACAGTTGGATAACATTTATCTAGATTTGAACTAGAACCGGTTTGGTATTGGTGAATCTCTCAGAAGGGCAACTTATTTTTCAAGGTATAACGTATATTTTACTGTTTTGAAAAACAGGTGATTAAAAATAACTAAATTTATTTACATTCTGTTTATGACAGGATTTTCGACACACATACCACATAAAAATTTGCTATAATAAATTTAAAAAAAAATTTAATTTTGATATTTGCATTTGTGATTATGTACGAATAAAAAAGGGTAAATTTTGAGTCCCGTGCATATGAAAAACAAAAATATCCAAGTTTTAACAACAGAACGTTAAAAAAATGTTTTTAACGCCGAGCGCTTTTGGACAATACTTTTATCCAAAAATTAGTGTTTTTTTTTGTTTTCATCCTAAAAACTTTCCAATTTATTTTCGGGGAAAAAGATAAACTTGAAATTTTTGGAAATGTGTGGCGATTTTTTTAAATTTGCAGACCGTTATATTGACTGAATGGGTATTTTAATCACGCTGTTTGATATTTACAGTAGAAATAACGAAGGTTTAAAACCCTTGAATTGAAAAAAAAACAGTTTATATATACCTTATTTAAAAAAAAATCTTTGAATATGTATGGAGTATTTAATGGTTTTTTTTTTTTTAATGTGAGCTCATAAGCAATATTTCTACCAGTTTTTGAATAATCCATAATCCAATGAAAAAGAATTTGTGAAAAAATGCATGGAATAAAAATTACTTACTGAGAAGGAACTATAATTGAAGTGCATAAGTTTTCAATTTTTTAATGGGGAATTCACAAAATTTGTTTTTGTTTTGTTTTCCTGATATATCATAAGAAAATAGCTTGTATGGCCCTTGAGCCAATCTCATTTCTAAAATTTGGCCCGCCTGTTGAAAATGTTGGCCACCAATGATCTGCACTATAGCTTAGGATATCCACAAAAATAATCCATTATGGTCCAAAATACCGACCAAATTAACTATCGAATAAACAGGTTTTTAGGCTTAAATCATGTTGCATTGCAACAAACGATGCTCCCTTTCGATAGAAAAAAAAGCCTTGATCTTCGTAATGAATGGATAGAGCAGTAAAAAACTGTAACATATACTTTTATATTTTAAGAAATAGCATCGCCACTTCCCATAGCGGTCCAAAATAGGTCCGTAGCCCTAATTCAGTGAGGGTTTCTTGAAATAAGAAATGTAAAAGCAATAACTCTGTTACTTATACTTATTTCTTTTTTATCTGATAAATCAAATAGCTGTTCAAAGTTAGGAAAAATAACCCCTCCCCCCCCCCCCCCCCCCCGGCTCAAAAAACTTTATAAGAAAAATGCTTGAGGCAAAACCTTTTGTTAATTAAAAAAAATAGCTGTTGTTGATAAAATTTAATATTTTGAAGAAAACAAGTATGAATCATACATTCTCCAAATTTTTTAAATCTTCTAGCTTTTATGTACTTTTGTTTGACATTCATAAGTTGATAAATGCGAAATTCACAATTTTCCATTCTACTTTGTGTAGGACAGTTAAAAAAAATCGATTTTCAGTATTTCATAAATGGTTTGGAAAATTTTTCTTAACTTTCAGGCAGAAAAAAAAAATTGTCTAAAAGCTTTCAATCTAATCTTTAAATTGTATAACGATATATTCCAGAAAAGAACTCAAACAAGTTTCCAATAGTTGAATAGTGGACCCAATAAGACCAGACAAATTTGAAATTCTTCTTTTGTCGCTTGGAGTTGAAACATCACGAGGGGAGGTGTTAAGTTAGGTAAATAAAAAATAATCCAAATTTTCAATAAATTGGAACAAATTTGAAAAAATCTTGCATGCAACAAATTAACATACAAACTACCATGTAGAAAACCAAAAAATCGAGTTATTTTAGATTGGAAATTGAAAAATACTCGAATATGAGGGGTGATAAAATTCCGATTTTCAACAGATAGACTCTTGCTCTTAAAATGTATCAAAATTTTCAATAAAATATCTCAAACTTTATTTATTCCCCCCTTCGGGATTTTAAAAAAATCGAAAGGGAGGGGGGTGCCAAAAGAAGAATTTGATATTTGTTCTTCCGGCCTAATTTGCTGAAATCGTGATCTCGATTTTTTGTTTGAGGACTGTATTCATCCGGATTGATTTTAAATTTGTTTCATCAAATGGTTCTTCCTCTGTGGCTATCACATCGTTTTAAATAAACTTTGAACTTCCATAACTTTTACTCTGATGATAATTTTTGATTCAATTTTCTGCGTAAGAAAGATAAACTATCACACAATTATATCACAAAATTTGAGCTTTCTAAAGTTTTTCTGGCCTGAGATACAGTAGTTTTACGAAAATTGGACTTTTCGGACTTTTACCATTGAAACTGCAATCCCTCAAAAACTACGCTACGGATTTTATTGAAATTTAGCAGAGTGATTGTTGAAATATATAGTTAGCATGTTTGATATTTTTGAAAAGTTCTATCGATGGGATCAACAGTTACGTGAGGTACAATATATCAGGCATGAACCTAAGAATGCCATTTCTATAGAATTTTGGATGACTCATGAGAACAAAATCTTTTCCATTCACAAATCAGTCAAATAATGTCTGACAAAAGCAAAAAAGAAAAGAAAAAATGGAATTAATGATCAATTTGTATTTTGAAATCAGAATCTCACGATGTTGTTTAGAGGTTTTGAAAAAAATAGATCTACTGGATGTTGAACATAAAATATGATTTTCCTAAGGAAATACTCGTCCAAAATTCTATAGAAATCGCAATAAAAAAAAATACGTGAGATATTGCAGGTTGGATGGTAAAAGTCCAAAAAGTTCGATTTTCATAGAATAACTGTATCTCAGATACAGTACCGTTCATAATTGTATAGAAATTGGAAGCCAGCGCACTGTCACTTCGACTTTGAACTTCCATAACTTTTTACTCTGATGATATTTTTTGATCAAATTTTTTGCGTTAGATAGATCAACTATCTCACTACTATATCACAAAATTTGAGCTTTCTGGAGTTTGTGTGGCCTGAGAAACAGTAAATCTACGAAAATAGGACTTTTTGGACTTTTCTCATTCAAACTGCAATATCTCTGAAACTACGCTACATTTTTTATTGAAATTTTGCACAGTGATTGTTGAAATAATAAGTTAGCATGTCTGAAGTTTTCGAAAAGTTCTATCGATGAGATCAAAAGTTACGCGAGGTGCAATATTTCAGGCATGAACCTTGAAATGCGATTTCTATAGAATTTTGGACGAATGTTTCCATAGGAAAATCAAATTCTCTGTTTAACAGCCAGTAAATCTATTTCAACCGAAAAATCACAACAATATCGCGAGATTCTGATTTTAAAACACAAATGGATCATTTATTCCATTTTTTCTTTTCTTCAGTGCTTTTGCCAGACATTTTTTGTCTGATTGGTGGAGGAAACGATATTGTTCTCATGAATCGTCCAAAATTCTATAGAAATCGCATTTCAAGGTTCATGCCTGAAATATTGCACCTCGCGTAACTTTTGATCTCATCGATAGAACTTTTCGAAAACTTCAGACATGCTAGCTTCATATTTCAACAATCACTGTGCAAAATTTCAATAAAAAATGTAGCGTGGTTTCAGAGATATTGCAGTTTGAATGAGAAAAGTCCAAAAAGTCCAATTTTCATAGAATTACTGTTTCTCAGGCCACACAATTTCCAGAAAGCTCAAATTTTGTGACATGATAGTGTGATAGTTGATCTATCTAACGCAAAAAATTTGATCTAAAAATATCATCAGAGTAAAAAGCTATGGAAGTTCAAAGTCGAAGTGACAGTGCGCTTGCTTCCAATTTCTATACAATTATGAACGGTACTGTAACTGAATTATAAAAATATTTAAAATTTGGAGATTGTTTGATAAATATTTTCACACAAACAGTGTTGGAATAGGATGATTAAACCAGTAAAAATTTTGCAGGTGATATGATTAAGCCAATCCGTCATACTGGGAAGAGTTCTTTACGGCATCGAAAAATGTTGAAATTTGTACATTTATTGATGCATTTTTTTAATTTCGAATGAAAATGAAAAACTTTAAAATACTAGCTTAAGATGTGAGAAACTATGTCATTATCATTTTGTTTCCATTAAAAGATAACTCGATTATGTTATATAAAATTAAAAATTATATCAGAACTGTTGTATACAAATGTTGCATCTAATCCCGCTGTTGCATGATACCCCGTTTGACGGTATCATATAAGTAGATACCGTCAAACGGTATCCGGTGTCAAAATTTCCGAGTAGAATTCTGTGATATAACGAAAAAAAAAATTACCACAATCAAAACTGTGATAGTCACACAATGACTGTATTTCCATCAGAGTGTCTAATAAGTCATCATTCAGTCTCTCTAATAAAGACAAAAAAAAAGTCATCATTCAAACCAATCTTAATGGGTGAAATAATTTCATTTTGATTTTCGACAGCTTTGGCTGTTTATTATATTATAAGTAATTCTATCAACTTTAACTACAGTTTCTTATAGTCTGTAATATTAATGTTAGTAATTTTGAAATTTTATACAGTTTTTAAATCTTATAAAAAGAGAATTCTAAAAGTTACCAAATGGCTCCTTGCATGAAGGCAAAAAATTTACTTTGTTAAGCAAACAAAATCTTTTCAGACATTGTTATCGGGAAAAATGTGCTTTCTATTATATTTGGCTCAGCAATTATCACGTTCTATTATGAATAAAAATTTGTGTTTTCGAGTTCTAGGGACCAATTGAACCAATAAGTAACATTTTTTTTTCTATTTCAAACATGCGTTTTTCTGAATTAATTTAAAAATGTAGGTAAATTGAGCGTAAAAACAAACATAACTACATTTTACGATGCGTGCGGTGGCTCAAATAGCCTTCATTCGATTTCTCGGAAAAATCGCATAAGCCAAGTCTAATTTGGTTCAAAGTTTTCAATTCCGAACATGCTTTTTCTGAAATATTTTTTTAAAATGGTGGGAAATTGGGGGTAAAAAGGCCATTACTTCAGTTCTAGATGCGTGTGGTGGCTCAAATAGCCATTCGATTTCTCGGAAAAATGACACATGATGAGTTTTATTTGGTTCAAAGTTTTCAAGACTGAACATTTTTTTCTGAATTAAATGAAAAATGTAGAGTAATTGACGGTAAAATCATAAATCCATTTTCCAATGCGTGCGGTGGTCAAACAGAGTTGATTCGATTTTTAAAAAAATACATACAATATAGGTCTCATTTTGTTCAAAACTTTCTTGTCTGAATGATTGTTTTTGTGGATTATTTACAAAATATAGGGGAATTAGGGGATAAACAGGGACTATATCTATGTTCGTAAGCTCGAGCGGAAGCAAATCAATTTTCCGGACATTTTCACTAAAAAATAGTATATTTCTATAGATTTTGTTCGTGTAGGATGGAAAATGTTGAATTATTTCGTGATTTATATACTTTTTTCCCCATTGTAGGACGTTTAAAGTTGAAACATTGATGACTTCCGGACTAAAAATTGTAAAATAAATTGAGTTGGTAGTTTTATTTAAAATTGCTAAGAGAGTAAATTCTTTCTGTAACAGTAAAATTCTAATGAATGATTTTCCCTAAAAAACAGCTTTGCTTACCTAATGCGCCGCGCATCGTTGTGTTGTGATACTCGAAGCCATCCTCTTCCGGTTCCTCCTGGAGCGTCGCATGGCAAGGTGCCTCCCAGATCGTCTTCATCTGCTGCTGGGGCGAATGATCCAATCGGACGCGGGGTAACTCGGCAAATAAGACATCCGTCAGCTGTCGGCAGCCGGCGGCATCCATCGACGATCGGATGAAGAAAAGAACGAAAGATGGAATGGAATGTAAAAGAAAACAGAAACAAAGAAGAATTATCACGCTGCACTTTTCTCACGTGCTCGATGAGGGGCGGCACGAATTTTTCAAGACTATCAATGGCGCGCGGTTTGTTTTTTGTTTTAGCGAATGCTTGATTATTGCTTGGACAATGTTTCAAGATCAGCTGTGTTGTTGCTCGACGAGAAGAGAAAGAAATGGGGAGCGACCTGGTATGATATTTACCTTAGCATTGGGTTTTGGTGTTAGTGGTAAAATCTATTAATCAATCCATCACCAACGAGAGCAGCGTTCGGGGGGAGATTGAGGTTAAGTTAGGCAATGGCTTTGTTATGTTGTTTGATTTTTTCCATGAGGGTTTAGTGAAAAAGTTACCAAACAATGAGCGATCTTACCGAAAGTTCTTCACTGCAGTATGATGTGAGAGTTTGTTCGTCCTGCTGAAGAACGCAATACAGTGGACCCCATGGAAGGTTTGATGACGCTCGGGTGGATTGTCCTTCGGTTTCTGAAATTACAAAAAAAGACAGAAAAATTGATTACGTTAAGTTTATCACAGAATAAAAACAAGGAACATACAGATGAAAATCAACTTGAAACCATTCAAACTTAATCTTGTTAAACATTTATAATTGTTTATTTGAACTTAAGGAGTAAATCGAAAATAAGTTATAAACAATTTTTTTTTATTGTATTGATTTTATTGATGATTCAAACAAAGAAACAGTTCGGAAGTGTTTTAAAAAGCTTATTCTTACTGTTTATAAAGAATATCAATATAAGTAAAAAAGTAGTTATTGTTAAAATTCACGGACTTTCGAATTGACGCGTTTCACTAGGTTTTGTACAGCTGAATAATCACACTTCTTGGCCGCAGCATTCCAATTTTTCTTGAAAACCGCCATGGTCCTGTTGGCCTACCATCCTTCTTGAAAACTCTCTTGGCGATAGCCCAATATCGTTCTATGGGGCGAAGCTGGGGGCAGTTTGGTGGGTTAATATCTTTCTCGCTATCCTCAAACCATCTAAAAGTGGATTTAGCGTAGTGGTCTAACGTCGTATGTTTCTTATGTAGTGGCAGTAACCTTTTCTGCAAACACTCCTTTTGGTAGATATCGGCATTTATTGTTCCTTTTGTAAAGAAACTCGCCGACTTCAATCAGCAGGAGCAGATTGCCTGCCACACAAGCACTTTCTGGTCAATTTTTTCCATCTCAATTGATTTCTCGTGGTCACTCACATCCTCCCCAATAGCTGCAGTGTAGAGTTGTGGTCCCGGAAGAGTACTGGAATCCTCTTTTACACCAGTTTCATCGTTCATGAGAATGCACGCATCTTGCTTCTGCAAAATCCGATGATTCAGCTTCCGGGCTCTGGTTTTGGCTCGTGATTTTTGTTCAGCCGTTTGTTTGGACACTTTCTGCTTCTTGTATGTCTTCAGGTTGTTCCGCCTCCTGATCCGCTGTACCATTCCGATCGATGTCCCAGCTTTTTTCGCCAAATCCCCTATGGACATCGATCGATTCCGGTTGATGAGGTTGATTACCTTACGGTCCAGATTTGGATCAGATGGTTCTGGGTTTCTGTCTGTTTGAGTGTAAACTCACCGCTCAGTTGTGGTAGTCAGAGATAGAGCTGACACTAGCCGACGGGAATTTAGACCCACCCGAAACAGACCTAAAACAGCTTTCGGGAGAAATAAGCTCTGTTCAGTACATAGAGAAAACACACTCAGAGTAACAGCACTGCAAAAGTTATGCTCTTTTCTCGTCTCATACTTTATACTTACACAACTTGTGAATGTATTGATTACAATGATAGGGAATTTTGTTTTATATACATTTTCTCTGTTTCGCCACTTTATGCACAACATAGTTGACTCAGGACAGTCCAAACTAATCACCCGTCGTGTTAAGATCGCCAAAATAAAACCCCCCAATTCCGAATCGAAATAAAAGTTGTTGCGTTTGAAGTTAAAATTCGCGAGTTACTTAATCGTGTCCGAATAGTGTTCCGGTGCCTAAACATTTGGTCCTTCGAACCGGATGACCGTCCGGAAAGTGGTTCTGGAACACAAAAAGTCGGACTTTAAGTGAAGGCCGCCGATCGTCCGAGCACCAAAGTGTGAACCATTTTGTGCTCACGAAATCGCCATCGCAGTGCTGGACTTAAGTGATCACGAACAATTAAAGTGCATCTATTGGGACGCTTGCTAATCGCCATAGCTCCGCTTGGCTTGGATGCAATTTAGTGCATCGAACTACAGTGTCAGCCATCGCGAAATGGGAACAATTGTTACCGGATACCTGAAGCCAAGTAGAGGAGTAACACTGAATTCTGATTGCCATCCGTGAAGCAGCATACTGGTCCCCCGACAGCTGAGCATAGCCGAGACTTATTTGGAGAAGCAGCAGTCAGAAAAACATTGAGCAGGAAGTATTGAAGAAGGCTTGGTGCATGAGGCCAGAGTGCTTTTAATAAAGAATTTGAATTTGAATTGTTTCTTTAGTTGCATGAATTGTGTGCCCTGTCCGTAACTATAAATTGGTCTTGGTTTATCATTGGCATTTTTTACTTTGCAATTTTCACTGGTTGTGCCCACTCGCTGCTGTCAATATCGGGTTGATAGTCTCGGTAATTCGCGTCGCGATCGGTTGGAACGTTGAGTTGATCAAACTAAGTGCATATACCCTGAGTCAGAAGCAAATAAGGTGCATGTCAGAGCACATAAAGGTGCAAGTCAGAAGCACAGAAGGTGCAAGTCAGATATTTTGGTCAGAATAATTCAGTACTGGACGGATTGGGTTCAAGGTGTTGGAATTTGTCGGAAAATCACAAGTTTGTTTAAGAATTTAAGATTGTGTCAGAAATTAAGTTTGTGTCGGAAGAATTAAGTCTGAGTTTGTCAGAAAATACAAGTTTCTTTAAGAGATTAAGTTGGAGTCAGTAAACTTGTCAGAATTAAGTCTGAATTAGTTTGTGTCGGAATTCTTAAGTGAATATTGTCGTTAATCTTACAAAATTTGTCAGAATTAAGTCTGAATCAGTTGGCATCAGAATTCTTGTCTGAATATTGTCAGAAATCTTGTCGGAAATTAAGTCAGAAGAAATCTTGTCAGAAATCGAGTCTGAATTCAAATCGTCTGGAACATTTTCAGATATTAAGCCTGTGTCAGAAACAACGTGTCAGTTTAAGAGCTTGTCTGGTGGTACAAGTCTGAATTCGTCGAAATTTTGAAGCCTGTGTCAGATTACAAAAAGTGTTGCAATGTCGAGAAGTACGCTGAAGGCTTTGCAAAAACGTGAGCGGCAGTTATATGTGATTTTTGATGGTACTGATAGATTCATCCAAACATATCAGATCGATAGTGATCGGTGCCAGTTAAACTCAAGGTTGCAAGTGATTGATACTGTGTACAGTGAATTTTTCGAAGTACGGAGCAAGATTGAAATGTTGCTGGACGAAGCGGCCGAGAAAGAGCAGAACAGGCGCGGATCTAGAGATTGCTCTTAGGGGGGGTGATTTAGTAAATTATTGAAAGATATGGCCTAAATATTTTGTGTGATTAGAAAACATAAAAACTGTGACAGGAAAAATGTTAATGATAAAGATGAAGAGAATTCAGCAGCATGTAAATAATGCTAAAGACAATTTAAATAAAAAGTTTGTTCAAAGAATTCCGTACATCTGTGTGTGGCTGGCTTAGTCTTAGGCAAAACGCAGACAAGTGATTTTTTTTTCACTGGTATGAAGTTGAATTTACGTTTATTTATCTAATTGTAGAAAATGGAATGACCATTTGTTTATTTTTATCAAATTAGAAATGCATAAGCAATTTAATCGTGAAAATAGTAATTTATTTATTTTCAGTCAAAAATAAATCTGTTTGTATGATTTCAATTCACTCAAATGAGCATCTCTGGTTTTATTGGTAAAACTACGTCTTATTAATTTTAAAACTATTAAAATATTCGGATAAAAAGACATTTTCACAAGTTTCAATTATATTGTTTATTCAATAATTTTACATATTTTTCACTTGAAGTTCCCTTAAAAATATTAATTTAAAGACGTGAATCAAAAAACAATCAAAAAAAATTAATAAAAAATCACTTATCTTGATAAATGAAACATAAATTTGCCAATCATTATATTTAATTTTATTAAAGAGGTTTGCTGAATAAATTCGTCTCTTTATATCTTATCGAATACTTACATCGTTTTTTTTGTGAGTTTTGAAAAACAAGTCAGTGGCTTAGTAACGAAACAAAATTTACAAATGAACAGTTTTATTAACTCCACATGTGAAGTTGACTGCAAAGAGTGGATATTACATAAATAACTTTGCTCAGTTTTGGAAAAAACTAGCCAACTTTTGATTGTTTCCAAATGCATTGCACTTGCGTATCGTTTTTCTCTTTCAGCACTTCGACTTTTCAAATGCTCGGAGTATGGGAACGAAAATTGTGGTGGAGATACCCAGTGTCTAGTAAGCTTTGTGATATCATCAATAGTTGAGTAAGGTTTAGAATGAGCCTTTAAAACAGCACCAATATCTATTTCATAGACTAATGGGTCTGCAGCAGATGCAAACGTCTGATCATTCTGGAGGTCAGATTTGCTCAGTTTGAGATGTATGTACTTATCCCTTATCAAAAAAAGCAGAGACTAACGGTAGCAGATCCGGATGTCCGCTAAGTTTTATCGTTCAGATTTTCGGTAACTACATCTGGAAATAATATTAACTATAGAGTTGTTTTGACAGTCCTTACGCACACTTGCTAATAATGTATGAGATATAAATGAATAAGAGGAAAAATAACCTCCAAAATTATAGTTAACAAAAACTTGATGTCCGTTCAAAGATGATCGCTTTTGAAGTTATTTTCCCACAGTTGAAAAGTGTTACTGAAAATGTCAGAATTATGTCACGAATATTTCTAACCGTAACAAAGAACAATTATTAAAATTCTTATCTGTGGACCCAATAATTTTTTTTTTCAAAACCATCAAGTTTGGTAAACTTGATTCAGCTTGAAAATAAATGTTGACTTCTTTCAGGCCTTTTCAAGAAATCATTTAGAATTAGTCACTATCAATCGACGTTTCTGGTACTAGCGCTTACAACAACTCTGGATATCGGTTTATAAAAAAAACCAATCTGCTGTCATGCTTAAGGAAATTCCCTAAAGAGTGAAGTGCAAGCTTTATCCTTTTCGCACTCCCGAAGCCAACAAGAAGTTTTACATGCGCATACATACCTACTGTTTATATTCAATTCAAGTATATTTTTAGCAGCTTTTGAATTCTTATGTGCACTTAAAATTGGTAATGTCAATGTTAAGATAGTTTGACACCTGAAAAAGTAATATGTCATCTAAATTGAGTTAACATTTTTTTTGACCATTTTACTGATGATTTATTTTTTTCCGCCTGGGGGGGGTGATCACCCCCATCACCCCCCCCCCCCCCCCCGTGGATCCGCGCATGGAGCAGAAAGATGCTGACAGCGAAGTCAAAGGGGAGATTGCAAAACAGCGCGAAGAAGAGAACGATAAAATTCAGCAGCAGTTTGATAACCGATACTTTGCAATTTGAGGTGACCTCCTTAGACTTCAAGGCGATAAGGATGCCTTAGGGGTAAACACAACCAGCAACAGCCAGAGTCAGTCTGCGTCAGGGAATACGTCCAGAGTGAAGCTGCCAGAGATTCGTTTGCCGTCCTTCAGCGGAACAATCAGAGAATGGGTTACGTTTAGAGATTCTTTCCGTAGTCTCATTCACGACAACGAGCATCTGACGAAAATGGACAAGTTCACCTACCTCCGGTCCTCTCCGCATGGTGATGCACTGAAGGAAATAAACAACATAGAGCTGTCAGAGGCAAACTACGACGTCGCCTGGAAAATGTTGGAAGTCCGCTACGAAAACAAAAAGCTAATTGTCAAGGCTCATCTCGACGCTCTTTTTGCCCTCGAACCGCTAAAAAAGGAGAACTACGACGGTCTGAACTTTCTCATCAGCGAGTTTGAGAAGAATTTAATGATGTTGCCGAAAATCGGTGAGCCAACGGAGTCTTGGAGTACAATACTAGTCTACATGTTGTGCGCTAGACTAGATTCTGCAACATTACGTCAGTGGGAGACGCATTACGGGTCTAAGGAGGTCCCAACGTACGAAGAGCTGCTACTGTTCTTGCAAGGTCACTGCTCAGTTCTCCAATCAATCACTTCTGCAAGAAGTCCACCATCCGAAACACGTCAGACAAGATCAACAGTTTGCCATACAACCATCCGATCGGATTCACGATGCCCGTTCTGTACCGAAGCATGGCACTCACCGTTTCACTGCCAGAGATTCCTTCGATTGAAGATATCGGAACGAGTTGAAGCAGCCAATCGAAGTCGAGTCTGTCGAAATTGTCTACAGCCAGGACATTTTGCGACGAACTGCACTCGTAGCAGTTGCCGACTATGTCAACAAAAGCATCACACTATGTTGCATGCTACGCGATCCTCCGTTCCATATCCGTCGAATCCGAGACTCAGTCAACAGTCAATTGCACAACCCTCTAATCAAGAAAACACCCATATTTATCCACAGCAAGCCTATCAACAGCAAAGTCACACCATGCCAATAGTTACGACAACACACACTCAAACACAAAATGCAACAGACAATTCACCAAATACAACCACACAATTCGATTCACCAACGCCAGGCACAAGCCAAAGCTACATCGCACTACCTGTTAAGTCTGCTTCAAATATTCTGCTCCCTACCGCTCTTGTAAAGATTAAGGACCGTTACGGTAACGCTCAGATTGCTAGAGCCTTGTTGGATTCTTGCTCGCAACACTGCCTAATGTCTCAAGAGTTTTCGAGAAAGCTGAAGTTGAAAGAAGCGCCTACATATTTGTCAGTTCAGGGTATTGGGTCGTCTCAGTCAGTTTCGACGAAGTCCATACATGCTGAAGTCTGTCCACGTTCGCCAAAAATATCTAGTTTCCAAGAAACTATGCAGTTTTTCGTGTTACCAAACCTTACACTACATCTACCTTCGACGTCGTTTGATCCTTCGTTCCTGTCGCTTCCCGATTCTGAATTGTTAGCCGATCCTTTCTTCCACGAGTCAAAGCCGATTGATGTCATCATTGGTGCCGAGTATTACTTGGATTTGATGAAAAATGAACGACGAAGGGCCACGAAGAATGGTCCTACACTCCAAAATACAGTTTTTGGTTGGATAGTGTCAGGTCGAGTGGTCGAATCTCATCAAAACGTTTCTCACACTTTAGTTGGTTCTACAAGCAACTATAGAAATCGCTTATACGATTCTAGAAGCTGGAAACATGTCGGGTTACGAGCAAGCACCAAATCCATTGAAGAATCGATGTGCGAAAATATTTTCCATGAACCCACCGTCAGAAATGAAGCGGAACGTTTTGTCAGAACCCTACCCAAGATGAGTCAGTTTTTGTGTCAGTCAGAAAGATCCATACGATTGTGATATGATATGATAAGTCAGAAGGAATGAATTCGGTTGAAAGTCATTCAAAAAGATGTTGTGTATGGTATGTGTCAGAATTTTGTATTGAAGTACAGTCGATCTTTAAGCAAAATCGATCATGAGAATCCATTTCTAGCCCATGAGTTGTTGAGACACTAGTTCGAAGTGTCTGCCAGCATGAAGATCGAATTAGCAATGTCGCATATTTGAACTAGGCAAAAGTCAAGTCAAGCTCAAACCCTCCAAGTACTATCTCCTCTCTTAAGTCCAATCGTTTTAAGTAATCAAACGGAATTGAAGTAAAGCTAAATTTCATCCAAACCCCAAATCGTTTTAAGATACACTGTGCCTAATCAATTTTCGCATCAAAGCATGAAGGTTCTGATTGAATGCACAATTTAGTTAAGTCAATATTACGAATCATACCGTTTGAAGAAACACCCCCTACCGTAAAGTCCATCCATATTGCTTGAAGTTCCCCCTGTCATCTGTAGAATCCTAGTAGATCCAAAATCTTATGAAGAAATTTCTGCTTGAAGACACCTACACAAAAAGTTTGAGGCATTATGTCGTTTGTATCACCATATCGTTGTAAACATCGTACCATTTGGAGAGCCCACTGTGCAAGGAGTTGTACTAATTACTTCGCGTTCCCATATTAATGCCAAAAAGGTTTGGCCAAGATTGCGAAATTGAAGGGGCTCCCTGAACAAGGTTCGAAAGGTTGTCATCACGTCGAACAAAGGTCATTAGACGTTCTTAGGAGCGTTGCGGAGGCCCAGCGCCTCCGCATCCAGGGAAGTTCTATATTCATAAAACAAATTGGCAACAAATTAAGCATTTTCCCTTGTACGCAGATAAATACATCGGGTCGATGATGGAGCAACAATCCATAGCAGTTGTTGGTCCACGCACAGCTGTTGAGCAGCTACACCCCAGCAGGCTTTATCCAGCGAACCCATGCTGCCAGGTCCACATGCCTGAGGAACTCTATCATCCGAGTCAGTCATGCTATATTCGTGTGATAGCACCTTGTATGTAGCAATTCCGTCATGGTTTTATAAGCGCCTCATCGAGCCCACCGACGACAGCCAGGCAGGTTCATCGCATCGCAGGTTCATAGAAGGGCTATTCTTGCACGCGGCCCAATTCGCAGTACCACACACCTTAGAGACCGCAGGAGGTACCACTAAAGAGAGTCGGCAACAGCACCAGCGGATCTGAAAAGTAAATTTCATTCTTTCAAACCCTATGAAATTTCATCGAAACGTTGTCACTTACCTTGGCAACTACAATCATACGACGATCCCGGGCAGCGGCTAGGCTAATCATCGGTTTGGGTAACGCTGGCGGAAAGGGTACACCAATAGGTCCATTGGCAACTTTCTCTCCGGTGAACCAGTTGAATCCGCTGTATTGCGTATCCACGAACCATCGCCGCACTGGAAGAGGCTGCGAAAACAAAAAGAAAACATTTCACATACCGGTGTTGATGTCAAGAAAAATTTCGCTGCCGGAAAACTTTCATTGCCGTTGGCTATTTCACTGATCTTCGTGGTAACAATCCGGCCAATACCTACCTGGGAGGATCCGGGTCCATAACAGACAGAGCAGCAACCAGCCAGCATCCAACAGCAACACTATTTCCTCCAGAGGTACCGAAAACGCAACAGGTCAGCAGCTCCAGTCCAGTGTCCAGCAACAAAAACTGCACTACACGACACTATAAAGTAAGAGTAAATTAGTTTGCGAAACAGTAACCAACACAAAATAGAGAATCAGCAACTCATACCGTTAGATTATTAGCAGGAAATTTGCACAATTTCATTCCAACACACAACAGAGCCTTGTAAATAGGTACCGTTATTTTTGTTTTGAAATGATATTTCAAGGCGGGCGGCATGTTTGAGTGTAAACTCAACGCTCAGTTGTGGTAATCAGAGATAGAGCTGACACTAGCCGACGGGAATTTAGACCCACCCGAAACAGACCTAAAACAGCTTTCGGGAGAAATAAGCTCTGTTCAGTACATAGAGAAAACACACTCAGAGTAACAGCACTGCAAAAGTTATGCTCTTTTCTCGTCTCATACTTTATACTTACACAACTTGTGAATGTATTGATTACAATGATAGGGAATTTTGTTTTATATACATTTTCTCTGTTTCGCCACTTTATGCACAACATAGTTGACTCAGGACAGTCCAAACTAATCACTCGTCGTGTTAAGATCGCCAAAATAAAACCCCCCAATTCCGAATCGAAATAAAAGTTGTTGCGTTTGAAGTTAAAATTCGCGAGTTACTTAATCGTGTCCGAATAGTGTTCCGGTGCCTAAACACTGTCTCTTCCTGGCATACCGTCGAACGTATAGTGTTCCCTGAACTTGTGGATGATGGATTTTACGCTCGCCGGATGAATGCTGAAACGTTTCGCCGCTTCATTCATCGAGATGCCCTTCTCTCGCACCCAAGTGTCCAACACACGAATATTAACTTCTTTTTTAATTCGCGACATTTTGGAGGAAAGGAATGTTTCAAACGTAAACAAAGCGCTGGTTCACTGTTGACAGATCAAGATGCTACATACAGGTGAGCACAGATGTGCGCGTTCACGCGTTAGTAAGTAGAAGGCCCAAAAATTTTTAAAGTTAATTTTCGATACACTCCTTATTTGAGTAATTTAGAAATTTAATTAAAGAAATTAGATCTGGATCTACCACATCAGCGTCAAAACTTAATATTTGTAATCGTTATCTCGCTTATAAATCAGAAAAAACAAGTATCTAAGCAATCCGTCTTTTCAATTACGACTTTGAATGAAAATGTATTTTTTTAATTCAAACGGACAAAATTTCATTATATCTTATATTAAATATTTGTCTGATTTCTTAAAATTAAAATCTGGTCTAGCGGATAGGCTGGAGTATGTCTGGTTTTAATATACCAGGCGTACTGGGTTCGATTCCCGGTATCGGCAAGAAAATCAGCATTTCCCCAAAAATGAATGAGCTGGTAAAGGAAAAAAAATTGTCTAGACTTTGCTTTTTTCAATACCATTCTTCATTTCATTCTTCATTGAGTATAAAATTTATCACGAAAGATATTATTAAATAAAAAAAAATGGTATACCGGTGTTATAGTAAGGTTGCCATATTTTTTTCAGCATGTATCCGGGCCGAACAGATCTGGACTATTTAATGTAGAAACTTGACAAAAAGCTGAGTATTTGATTTCAAAATTGTAGACCAATAATACTGGCTACCGGGCTAATTTTGGCGAAATCCAGGAAATACTGAACTAAAATCAAGAAAAAAATAGAAAAAAAAATTCTCATCAAAACTCATCAGCAGATTTTTAATTGTATTTTAGATTTAAAAAAAAAAACATTCATGATTATTTTTATCAAACTTGCTCAAAAAATTTAGTATTGGGCGCATAAATATAAAAAATCAACAAAATTAGTTTTTTTTCTGTTTGGTTTGGCAAATAAAGTGAGTGAATCCATGCAAAATCTGTGCTTTATTCAATAATCTGAGCAACCGGGCCGGACTGAACTTCTGCCAAATTTGGTATTAAATATCCCGGCAAACCAGGATTAAAGAGACTATAGTAAACAAAGAGGCGCCATCTGATCCCTTTCTAAATAATACAATCAGCAACCATGCTGCAGTGTTGACCCAGGATTGCCATGAATAAAACTTCTTGTGACTGTTGTCATTCAAATTCCAATATTTTCAGTTTGAAAAATCTTTTGCTCGATTGGAATGACACTGACAGAAAATCGGAAATTCCAATCGTGAAATTTCGTCTCTTTCACAACTAACAGGCTTATGTTAAGTTATAATTGTCAGATCGGGACACAAAGTTTCGAATGAGCCTAACAGTTTTCGCCAGAAGCATTCTTAACAAAAAAAAATCCGTCTAAGGCAACTTATGTCTTCTCGAGAGCATTTGTTCATGTTGGTTAGAACTTTCCTCACATGGAGGCGCGTTTCACGTGTCCTTCAAGATTTTGGAGAGTGAGGAATATTCCTATTTTTATTATGTTTTATCTAACCCTGTTGTTGCATGACGCCCCGTTTGACGATAACAAACATAAATTACGGTGAATAATCTTTTCATAAAATTAAAACTTTATTATGATTATATCGGACAGACGTGAACATTTAAATGATTTTCTACGATTTTTGTCTGTGATCATGATCTTTATAATTTAAATTTTTTTAAATATAAAGCTTGTATCAAACAGCATAATTTGTTTACACAAATGTTTTAAAATATAAATTATTGTATGAGATACTTTTCGTGATTTTGAACAATATAAGCAGTTTTTGAAACACCGAAAAAAACAGTTACCGAACTGTTTTCGAAGTTGACAATAACTAGAAACGGATTGAATCAAGATAATCATCTTCCTCGCTAAACCACTATCGACAGCTTTCATCTGATTCAAGAACTCATGCCAGTGCCAGAAGAAAATAACATTCCGGAACAAGTCAACAACCGACCGTGTGGTTTATGACTACTTAACGATCCTACTTCTGCTCCTCATCCGATTCCGCCTCTTAGCAGATCACAGCAATGATCGGTTCCTCCAAGTGGACAGCACCGTGCCGCGCCATTCATTGATCGGTGGAAGACGACGGTCTAGCCAACCTTTTTTTTCTTCCACTCTCTTGTTTCAAGAACCATTGTCGATTGCCAAACAAGCGTATCGATCACGGTCATCATGGGCCAGTGCTTCCATAAATTCGATCCCCGGCACTGCCGGACAACCGGGAAAGAACGGTATTTGTTGCGATTTTGAGAAAATTATTTTCCCGGACGCCGGTGACGATAGAGAGACTCTGCGATGTCTGGTCTGAGGATGGTTCATATTTTTGGCCAGTTTAGTTCCTAACTTTTATCGTTACCATACACAAAACATGCCAATAGAAACAGTGTGTATTGGAGCATTGCTTTCGACACTTCCTTCGATTTTTGCTACTGGTTACACCCACAGAATCTAGGTGATCGGGAATCTAACGAGCGCGCCAGACACGTTCCAGCTGGTTCAATATTCTTGGAGATGAATTTAATTTTTGTGAATTTGGGTGTAGCGATCTATAACGATCATCAGAGTTTTCTTTAGTTCAGCGAACTTACGATGAAGGTAGCAACAATCGAGGAAAGATTTTCGTTTTTTTTATTTTCATGATCGCAGGAAGGTAATAAATTTCTACCACAGTGTTCGATTACGGCTGCAAACATCTGTTCTTCGATCACGAGTCGAGTCGATTCGAATGTTATTGTTTGGAAACAGTTAAATTTGATGCATGTAATTTTATGAAGCGCATTCCCGAGCTACGTTTAATTAATTTCTTATGGGAATACCAATGAACCACTGATGAGATGAACGTCAGCTAATGAAAGTAGGCAAAACAAGCTCGACGAAACTTTGAACAAGCATAAATTGAAATTTAATCATCGCAATTTAACTATCCAGAAATATGTCGGTATCTGGAAATTAAATAAAATCGAACAAATCTAAACTTAAATTCTCATCAACTAAAAATATCTCACATATTATCGTTGTTGGTGGTCCCGTCCAATTCAAAACCTCCCATGATTTATGATGAACCCTTACTGTTAGTGACTGTTAAATTAAAATTCCGGTGGTATCTTTCAATGGTCATTTAGTTGCAATTTTTCAGTTCCAATCTCTGCACCACATACAATGAGGCACACCTTAATGTCGGATCAATCATCAAAAGCAACTACTATTGGATTGGAACTTCCTCGTCATTTCATTTGCCACGCACAATACAAATTCCGATGCATTCAGAAATGAACTGAAATTGATCGACTCGTCTGATGAATATGATGATGACTGTCGTCGTCCGTTGAAACAGATTTATTGATTTCGTTCGGAAGCAAGTGAAAGTATCCCAGCGGGTTGTTTGCTGATTCTCAGACTGATCATTGTGCATCGAATGTAAAAACCACTAGTTCAACGGAATTATTAAAATTCTTCCATTTTTTTTTGTTATATCAATAAAAAAATAAATTAACATTTATCCATCAAAACAACGTAAAAATTAACGAAAACATATTAATTTATTGTCAATCAGAAAAACGTGTCGAACTTCTAAAAAAAATTGAAGTCGGACAATATTGCACTTGAAACACAGTAACAACAACAAGAAAATAGGTTAATGAAATGAAGTGTATTCTTTTTACAGTTTGAACAATCCTAAGTAATTATCGATCATTTGTTTCTGGAAAAGATTGGAATTTGGATTAAAAAAGTTTTGAAAAAGATAGTAAGTAAATATAAAAGAGATTCGAGTTAAACTGTTGGCAAAGTTTTTGGACCTTTCAATTAAGAATAAACTCAATTTGAAAGTATTTAAGAGGTAAGATGGTCTAGCACATGGGTGGCCAACATTTTCAGACGGCGGGCCAAATTTCAAAAATGAGATTTGTCCGCGAGCCAAAAAATTTGTTCTTAAATTTTTCTCCTTTTTATTTTTTATGACGAAAAAACAACAATGTATTTGAAACTTATTTATTTATTTAAAAAAAAACATATTGAAAAGTGGTAACAATTGTGGCAACATCGTATTATCTGTCATAAGGTTATCAATGTTAATATCGATTGATGTTGTTGCTACACGCAAACAGTTTTCCAAGTTTTCATCCGTAATTCTTGTTCTTGTTGACGATTTGTTATGCTTCATTCGAGAAAAAAGCTGTTCACACCTGTAGGTGTTACCAAATAGCGAAATCATCAAAAAAACATGTTTATAAAAAGCAGGATATTTCTCTTTGTCAAGATATGATTTGTAATATTCGTCCATACCAACCTGATGAAATTTGCAATGATCCTGGCAAAAAGCTTACTTCAACGGAGAATGGTGTTGCAAATGCATAAAAAGTACACGATTCTTAATTCTTAAATTTATTTCATCAAATTTCAATATAATTAAAGACAACCACTTTTAAATGAGAGCCGCAACTGGCCAACAAAACGCACTAAAAAGATGATTTAATCTAATTTTCTGAAACTTGATCTTTGAATAAGTTTCCCACGATCTGCAGTTTTTGCTCTGTTTTTATAAGCTTCATTGATTTACCAATCATGCCAAAATGTATGTTTCACTGGAGTTGATTCCTCACAGTTACCCCCTTCAATGCAAAGGACTCACGAACTACTATAGACACATTTTGAGTACCTATCTAGATAACGTCACATTTCGCACCATTTTTCTGTTAAGTTTTCGAGATTAAAATGAGAGTTTAAAATTATTCGTACGCAAAAAAACCTCTCTTTTTCGTAATCAAATAACATCACATTTCACATATGGCTCTATTTGCTTGATAAGTTTTCAAGCTTTACATACTTTCCTTTTTCCCGTTTCTCCTCTGAAAAAGGAGGGGTCATGAATCTTTAAAAAATAACCTCTCATGTAAAATATAGTTTCAATTAGCTTAGCTTAGCTTAGCTTGTTCGTCATGTAAAATATAGTTTCTATTGCCTGAAAAGTTTTTAAAACTATGCGATAAAAGCTCCCCCACCCATTCCTGCCTCTGCACTGTATGGAATTTTTCTTTTAAAAAAAAAGAAACATTATTTGTACTCGAATACTTTTTCTTTCGAATTTGGTTCCATTAGTTGGATAAGTTCTCAAGAAATACAAAAAAAATGTGCGGAACTACTTTCCCATCTCTTAACCCCCACGTGAAGGTGGAAAGGGGTCTTTTAATAACCATAGAATCATTTCTCGTATTCTTATGCTTTCCCCCGCAAAATTTGGTTAAATTTATTTGATGAGCTCTGGAATTTATCAAAACAAACGTACGGCACCTCTCTTCTCTTTCCATCCCATGAGGGGAACCAAATCATCATGAATCACCATGAATTTAAATACTGTTCCCAATTTGTTACCATTTGCTAGATTAGCAATCCAGTAGAAAACAGTAACACAGTAAACAGTAAGCCGAAACGTAAAAGAATTGTTATTATTTGACTCAACAATCACCGAAAAACATCAATTTAAAAAGATAACAAAAAAATTGTATGAGAGCTCCCCTTCCCCCTCCCAATCGAATCAGTGTTAGGAGGAAGAAGCTTTAAACAATCATAGGAAAAAAATTCTACTCAAATACCCTTTGAATAATAAGTTCTCGAGTGATCCAAAAATATTGTATGAAAACCTCCCTCCCCCCCCTCCTCCCCCCCCCCTCCTCCCTCTTACTGTTGGAGAGAGTGAGGCGTCTCAAAAAATAAAAATAAAATTTCTCGTACTTGAATAAACTTCGCTGTTAAATTTTGTTTTTTTTTTTTTTTGGTCGATTAGTTTTCGAGTAATGCATAAAACTGTAGGAGAGACCCTTTTTACACATCTTATCCTTCCAGTGAAAGGACAGATGAGCCTCAAACATAGTAGAAATTTGACTCGTAACCTTATACCTCGCCATGTATTTCGATGTAATTCATCCTTTCATGAAAAACATTTTTTTCATCCATCATTTTTTAGGAAGCTTCAATAGATTGGGCCCTAAATTTTTTTCTTCAAAAGATGAAACTGTTTTTTTTATCTTTCCTATCCCCTAGTGAAAATCTCTGTTGGACATTATCCCGTTTTCAAGATGGATAATCTTCTTGTACATTGTTATTGTCTTACAAACTTTGTTGAACCATCATAAAAACTTACTTTGCATGTTTTCAATTGTATGTGTGTATTTTTTCGCTTTTTTAATTTACACCGTTTTATTATTAGTTTACCTTAAATGTTGAAAATTCACTAATAGTTTTTTGAAGTTATCGAAAACAGATAATCTCTGAACCGAAGTCACCAATTCAATTTTTCTATTCTTGGGCACACACATCCCATTAATTATTTTGAACAGTAATCAATGTTAAATTCTAAGAGATCAATTGTTTGAATTTGCAGTACTAAACAGTTTTTCAATAAATTTTCTCAAAATTGGATGGTTGAATCGACTATGATAACTCAAAAGGTAGAAATTTACCAATGAAATTGGATTGTCAGATTTAATAATCTTATCAATCTTCTAATCCCTCGTATACATTTCTCGAAGGCTATTGAAGCTCTGAAATCGCAGCCTTGGCCTTATAACTCGGAATCTAATTAATTTTTCTTTCTCTATGAGGATTTCCAAAAATATGAAAATGGTTGACTTTTAAAAGCTGGAATTTATGGAAATCGGTTCATCAGTTTTTCAGCACTCAGTCCGAATAGCTATTCAGCAGAAGAAGTCAATTCATTGTTCACTGTTCAGTTTACTGTTTGTTTTTGTAGACCCTCAAAGCCCCCCCCCCCCCCCCCCCAGCAGCGGTAAAGATCACTTTGAAAGCCACTATAATTTTAGTCAATATATTCCTAACAGGTTTGTAGTATTTTTCAATCCAACATGTAGGCTCATTATTGCATCCAACCAAATATCTCGGACCGGTACCACGTGCTTTAAACAGTAGGAGGAAAGAAAACATCCGCCAAAATTGCCCCTTTAAATTTTTTAATGCTTAGCAAGCTTTGATTTGCTATCCAGTACACGTGAACTCTGGATGGTTGCTTCTAATGCCCGGCCCATGGTGATGGTGTAAAAAATCCCGCCAAAGGAAACGAAAATTGCTTGACAAAATGGGCGCCATGACTTTTGGTTCGTGGGAATAAAAACAAAAGTTGTATGGGAGCCCCCCCTCTCTTAAGTCGGAGCGGTTTGTAAGTATTATAGAAACCATCTCCGGCCCCGAAAACTCTCAGATACCAAGTTTCACCCTAATCCGCTCTTGAGTGTCATTATGACACTTTTGACGACTATTATCTTTATTCAGGCGCATCCAAATTGAAAAAAAAACTTCGGGGACCATCAATAAAGTCATGAAATATTTAATTTTACATCATCACTTTTTTATGGACGCACCCTAAAGCCCAGACAAAGAACTCCGTAATCAGACTTTAAGTGTCAATTTGACACTCCTAGCTTAAATTTAGCTTTATTTTGATTATGATATTACAAAATTTTAAAAAAAGATTGTGGGCAACGTTGTGCGCAACGTGTACCTTCTAATTTCAGCTTTCTTGGACACTAAGTGAAATAGTTTTGAACACTCCGATCTACAGTCTTTTTCCAGAAGTGCGTTTTTCGTTTTTTTTAGACTTCGAATGACGGAAAACGTTATTTACAATAATAATATGAATATTGTCTGGTAAACATATTTGAGTTACATTACGAGGTTTCCAAAACTATAAATTTTAGATATATATATAGTAGACTGGCCCATAACAAAAAAAAACCTTATATTCCACGCGGCACCCCCTAGGTTGGTGCATTAAGGTGAAAAAATGACTTTCTGAAAGTTTCAGATCATTTGGAAGAAGCACGAGCTGGCGCAAAGGCTTGAAATTTGTATGGAGATTTTCGGCAAAATGTATGAAAAATCGACATACTTTCACTCTTTGTGTTCTAAAATATGTTTCCAGTATGCTAGAAAGCTCAGAATTTCAGGAATTGTTGTTCAAACAATGACAAACAAGTTTGTAGAAGATTGTGACGCACTACGAGTTGATTGTGATGAGTTATACGCAATTGAATGTGTGATTTTTTTCTCATTTTATCGATATATCGTGAACGGTGCAAAGCTGGATTAATAGCACTAACTTGATCGCATTGTCACACAATGAGAATTACAGATAGAAAGTTTGTGTCTTCGGCAAAGTTGTAGCTTATTTTATAACAAATATCTTTGCAAAAAATGAAAGAAAGGTTTGAAAAACGATAAACTGCTGCATTGTGTGACGACGCGATCAAGTTAGTGCGATTATCATCCCATACACCGTTCACTATATATGTATCAATGAAATGCGAAAAAAAAATCACACATTCAATTGCGGATAACTCATCACAGTCAACTCGTATCGCGTAACAATCTTCTACAAACTTGTTTGTCATTGTTTGAACTACAATTCCTGAAATTCTGAGCTTTCTAGCATACTGGAAAAATACTTTAGAACACAACGAGTGAAAGTATGTCGATTTTTCATACATTTTGCCGAAAATCTTTATACAAATTTCAAGTCCTTTGCGCCAGCTCGTGCTTCTTCCAAATGACCTGAAACTTTCAGAAAGTCATTTTTTCACCTAAATGCACCAACCTAGGGGGTGCCGCGTTGAAAAAAATGTTGAAAAAATCGTCCCATACAAATTTGGGCCAGTCTAATATATAGGTTTCCATCATGAGTGTCAATTTGACACTGCAAGAACTCTAACGGATAAAAATTACCTGGACGGATCAGGGCTAATTTAGTTTGTTAAATGTTTATTCACACATTAAGAATTGAATATTTCATTGACTCTGATTCTGAACAGATTCTATCACAATTCGGCTACATTAACTTAGAAAGGAAACAACACGCACGGAACCATCAAACTTTTGAGATTTTGCATGTCATAATGAACAGAACGTATCTGCGCCTTACAGAAGTACTTGTAAGATATGTAAATTAATAAAACTTTACGTTGATTTCATTGCGCGTCCGACAATCATATATGTAGGAAGGTAGATAAAAAATTCTTTCCCACGAAACATGAGCTATAAACAAAACAAAGCTTACAATCGTTCACGAATCATTCAACACTCAACGAACTCCAAGTCCAACGTACTTCTGCTATTGTGTGCAGATCGTTTATCTCGCGGGCGAGATTTGAATGGAAATTACCATAGATACATGTTAATTTTGGTAGATCTAAGCCGTTTCGGACATCCGAGGGGCTGAGAAGTTATTATTTATACTTGGGTTTTGAGGGAGTTTTATTTTGTATATTTTCAGAATCACATCACGATCATTTTCTTTTCTTAAGGGTTGAAACATTTAGCTCCACTTTTTTTAACCCTAAATGTCCTGTACCTACAAGGCATCTTTTTTTAATGACAGTGTGATGGTTAAGCATTAGAAGAACAAACCCATAATTAGAAGTGAAAATCTAAGGGCGTTAGCGATGCTCATCTAAGGCTATAATTATGGCGAAGAACAAAACGTAGCCAACATTCATTGGTCAGTTGGTGAGAAATTCCCGAAAAATTATCAACCAAATGGCCCTGTTGAAGCCACGATTTTGTAGTCGCGTAGCGGGATTTATCGGATTACAACAAAAGCCACTCCGAAATGTAAGTAAGTCATGTTATGTTGTAACCTAACTGATCTTCGAGGGTCTCTCGGAGGCAAAAATAACAGCAACAAAAAGTAAAGTACAGCTGGTTTCGCACGCCACTTTGCCAACATCAGGGCCAGTTGGGTAGTTTAAATCAGCTGAGATATGTACATGTTTCACACCTTAATAACAGGGGTTTGCAACGGAAAATTATACTCTTTAATGACGGTGTTTAGTTAAAATAGTGACACACAATACGCCACATACCATTCATATTTGAACGTAGGTACCAGAATCGAATCAATTTCTATCTGTTATAACAGGTTTGCCAACAACATTGCTGTGGGTCGCTTTGTTACAATTTACGGCAGCATGATTTGCCCTCCACCCCACGAAACATGACGCCGTTGCCTGTCTTCATCAATTTCAATTCCGTTCTAGGAAATGACGTGATTTTCTTTCCATTTCCGACACTTCATAACAAAGCTTCCTCTCAATCAGCAGAAGACCGACCACCAACTGGCACCCTCAGCTCAGCGCCTCAGGAAGAAAGTGATTGGACAAAACTTCCCTGCACCTAAGCCGATTGAAGGAGGAAAATAAAATCAATAATGCACGTTTCGTCGCCGGGAGATTTTTCCGGGAGGCATCCATTACTTACAGCATCCTACCGACTAGGTGGCTCCAGGGCAGAAAAAAATCAAGCTTAAATATAGCACGATTTGGCGAGCAAGCTAGCGAGGGTGGATTACATCGATTTTCGTTTTCCTTCTTCTATTTAAAACTTCCTAAGGGAGTAGATAGGCAAAAAAAAAGAACGCCAAACAGCTACGCTTCAAGTGAGATGAAGGGATTTGAGGACTTTCACCTTTTGGCTTTTCTTTTCGCTTATTACGTCATAAATTAAACCTTACCCTTCAATTTTCGAGAGCTGAGCTGCTGAGCAGCAATTTGTCGTTGGAGAATGCGAATAGAGAACCTATTGGCGAAAAACTGCCAATCAATTGGGAGAATGACTCACAGTTGATCTGTGTTACGAACATGAAGTCACTTGATATTGACAAACAGAAATGCAATCAACTTCTAATGCTGTGACACTAGGGAGTTCATTAAATACCCTTTCGAACAAAAATCTTAAAATTTATAAAACTTCAATGTGAAAAAAAAATTAAATTGAAAAAGGTTCTAAATATGTGTAAGAAAACTTTAAAAAAAAACTTTTTTTATTGAATAAATCTCAGAGGTAAAGTTTATTTTTCCAATTGGACCTATGTTTGACTTGATAAATAATATTGCTTGCTTAAAGAAATAAAAAAGTTAAACCAAAATAATCAAACCCTATTTATAGCTCTATTGCACAAGTTTTCGAGCAAATCATAAAAAATAGTAAAAAAAAATCCACGAAATAAAAAACTTTTGTTGAAAGTCTCAGCGATTCAATTATTCATTGAACTCTATTTGGAGTAGAACACAACCTTAGGAAAATAGGATGGCAAACACATGGTGAGTAACGAAAATTTAAAATCGACAATTTAACAGCCTTTGCTATGCTTTGCGTTCCTGTTATTAAAAATAATTCATAATATTTTGAAATAATTCCGAAACTTTTTTTGAACTATATCTTTAAATTGTTCGGCACTTTCCCCAACAATAAAAACTTCTTTAAGTCCCCTGGAAATTGACGGTAGAAAATTATATTTTTAAAAGAATTTTTTCTAGAGATGTACCGAATATTCGGTCGGCCGAATATTCGGCGCCGAATACCGCCAAAAAACCGTTAAGCCGAATATTCGGCTCACCGAATAGTTGAGCTGAGTATTCGGCCGAATAGGCCGAATATCTACTACAGACTTGTAAATTTTTCAAATTATTTTGGATAATTTATCAAATATCCACATTGTGTTCAATAACGATTGTTCAAAAATTTAAAAATATACATAAATTTTCAACTTTTTGATTTTTTTTTTTAAATCGTCCTGAATGCCTGACCGTAAGGATAGTGTGTGTATGGTATACTTAAGGTTAAAGATCATCTTTCTTTTCAACAACTATTTTGAAGATACTTTGCTCAAATTCGACCTTCATCTAATTCAATATCAGTGATGCAATTTCAAATAGCTTGGCACCTGTTTCAACATTCACAGGAACGCAATCTCTTTGGTGATAAACGCCCTAGCAGCGACAAGTCATCTCATGTCTTTTCATTCTTTTTAGTGACATTTTAAAAAATAGAAAGACCTCTACTGAGGGTAAAAGTTGAAGGCTAAAAACCCTCTTTAAAATACAACGTTACAACGTTACAACAACAACGAAGACCCCTGCTTAAAAAATATCTTGTAATATATCATCCGATAATATCATCTGGTTGAGCATAATCGACTAAAAACATGAGGGGCATTAAAATGGAAGAAATAGAAAGTATTGAAATAATCGCTTAAATTTTTTTCATTAAAAGTTCAATAGGATATTCGACCGAATATTCGGCCGAATATTCGGCCGAATATTCGTTTGGCCGAATAGTTGAAAAGGTCAATATTCGGTATTCGGCCGTTCGCCGAATACCACTATTCGGTACATCTCTAATTTTTTCCAATTTTGCAAAGCATTTTCAGACTGACGCGTCTTATTAGTTTGGCTTAAAATATTTCTGAAAATATGATGTAATATTAGAAAAAGATTTAAAATAATCAAATCAGATTAGGGGAAAAAATAAATCTCGCGTGAGCTTTCATTAAGTCGTATGAAACAAAATGTAAACAAACAGTTTTCAAAAAAAATACAAAAACTGACATAAACTAGTCGCATTTTTTCTATTTAGAATATTTGTAACCTCGACAACATATTCTATATGAGAAATACAAACTTTTAAGTTGTTTTGATAACTTTTCCAGCAGTTTTCTGTGAGTTCTTAACATATTTCATACGACGTAATGAAAGCTCACGCGAGAAATAGCAATGAGTTATTAAAACCAATCTATTAAAATGTTAAGGTTCTAATGTTCATACATACTTAAATTATATAAACATCAATGACAAAATATAATTTGAATTCTCAAATCAATAATTAAAATTCTACAGTTCAAGATTATCATCAGTATACCAGTATACCATCATAATACCATTGAATTGAATTAATTTTTCTACTGGGTTGAATAACAGCAAGTTCACTCGCGTTGGGAAAAAGTGGTAGAAATTTTTAAACTTGTAGCACATTTTGAAATTTTTACCATGCAAAAATGTTTCCAAGATCTTTGGCCGTCAAAGTTTTTTTACAACACTTATTCTATTTTCGCATGCTGTGATGCAAACATAGTTTGATTTCTGTCACATTCTGCTGAAATGGAAACAGTATTGTTGAAAAAATTTGACTGCCAAGATCTTGAAAAAATTTTCGCGTGGTAAAATTTTTAAAATTTTCTACAAGTGTCAAAATTCCTATCACTTTTTCGCAACACGAGTGAACTTGCTCCAACATGCCATTTTTTCGCTAAAGCATGGATCATCAGAAATCTGGACGCACTGTTTATTTTACCATAGCGCTCCTAGTTGTCGGATCTGGAATTTTTATGAACTTTTTACTTTGTTCGGAAATGTTGTCTCTATCAGTGCTGAAAATTTCATTACGATTCGTTTTGTTCCAAAAAAGTTACACGTGATAGAAGCCGCGAGACGAAAATTAATTTTGAACACCCACGTTAAAAAACCCGATGTGGTCTGGTTCAAAAATCGTGAAATCTGATTTTGGGAGGCTTCCTGACCAAAAATTTTACAAAGTCACTGGTCGGAGTGATGTCCCCATCAAGTTCAAATTCGATTTTGCCAATAACTTTGCAGAAAAGTGTTTGATCTGGCAAGATATTTGGAGCTGCGGCCGAAAAAAACCCGTTTTTTTGTGAAAAACAAGACCATGGACTCCGAAATGTTGGGCAATTGTTAATCAGAAGATGAAGAAGAATAGTAGGACGACTCGGGATGCAACAGAGATGAAGAGATTGTGAAACAAAATGGCCGCTGAGGGCAGTGAATGGCCGCTGAGGTCATTGAATAGGGTGTTCAAACTATGATGAGTGGTTCTCGACGAAAAGTACGAAATTTCATCAAAACAACATCGGAATAATTTTTTTATTATTTTTCCTTAAAAGTGCAGTAAAAACCCTACAATTTGAGCACAAAACATTTTTATTTCGTTAACATAGCTCCGAGATAGACCCTTTTTAATGCGTCCAGATTTGTAGTGATCCATGCTTTACTGAAAAAAATTCAATTTTATTGGACATTCACTCATGATCAAGCAAGCCTTGGAATAGTTAAATAATAAATTTAGTTGATTTTTGTCCATCATCGAAACAAGTAGTTTCTCTTCGATCTACTGCCTAGTACAATACTTATCAGTAATCGTTCTTTCTGCTGTTTAAACGTAATGCTAACGATTTTGAAGATTTTGGGAAGATAAAAATCAGAAAATAACTGAAATAAGGAATTTTTTTAATAGTTAGCGGAACAAAATATCGGGAGCTATAAGAAAATGAAAATGTGTAAAGGCACCATAGTATTAATTTTTAAAGTACTTACAAGCCAATTGAGAAAAACATTGACTAAAGCTTAGTTCATTTAGGAATGGAACACTTTCTTTTGCTGATACCTCATTTTCTAGTTATCAAACATAAACAATTTGACAGCATTTTGTTACCTGTAAAAATACTATTCGACCTATTTTTTTCAAATTTTAAAATTAACTCGTTTTGAAGATATTTACGATGCAAGAGAAAAATAAAAAAAATATTTTGCACAGTTTCCTTCAAAATCCATCACTATTAAATCCATAGCTGTCAAAACCGTTGCTTATTCCAAAAATGTCTGTACGTGAGTGATGCAAACACTGTCAAAAATATCCACAAAGTTCCACAAAGCCTTTTTACCCAATACCCACGTGAACAGCATTTTAAACTTAACACAATAAACAGCATTTTAAACTTAAGCGGAAGCCGTCATCTTTGATTTCAAAATGGCGTAAGAAAGCGAAATCTGACTTCTTCTAGTTTAAACCTTTCAACTACTGCCAATATTGTGGGGGTTTCGTGTGATTTTCAGTCATTTACAGCATTTTAAAGTTCAGTGGAAGCCGCCATCTTGGATTTCTAAATGGCATCAAGTAGCGAAATTCGACTTCTTCTATCTGGATTTCAAGTTGGCATCAGATAGCGATATTCGATTTCTTTAGTTTAGCCCTTTCACCCAAAACCCCCTATTGTGGAGGTTTCTTGAGATTTTAAGTGCTTTAGAATATTTTAAAGTTAAGCGGAAGCCGCCATCTTGGATTCCAAGATGGCACCACACAACCAAATTCGATTTCAACACACGGTATCGTTCCACCGGACATTCACAACTAATCCCTTATTTATTTCATTTCAAGTATGTCTTAATTTACTGTGCTAGGTAATCATAAACAACTCAGAAATGAGGAACTCATCCTACGTTTGTAATTGGTTGGCTTGCAAAGAAACATCAAATTTGAGCTTTTTAATAGCTTACATAAAACCGTTACAAAACTAATTACCCATCTGACCATAATAAAGCTATTAAGCATTGAATTGACCAACGCCATGACCCAAGCAACCAAAAGTTCGGATAACATTCCTCTATCAGGTTTGATCAGCTCAATCGTGTATTGTAGTAAAACTTCTTTTCAGCTCAATTTTTGAGAAACTAAACGAACTTTAAAGATGACAAAAAGTTCGCATAAATGTTTAGTAATGTAAACTTCTAACCACACAGTAAATGAAAATTACCGAGTTCGGTAATTTTTTTACCGAAATCCTAACATGTGTAAATCGTTAAACTGTTCGGTAATTTTTTTGGTAAAAAATAAACGAACATCGGTAAATCGATTCTTCATTTACCGATGTTCGTTAATTTTTTTCCGAAAAAAATACCGAACAGTTTAACGATTTACACATTTTAGGATTTCGGTAAAAAAATTACCGAACTCGGTAATTTTCGTTTACTGTGCAGCTTCAAAAAGCACTTTTATAAGCAGTACTAAAAATCGAAAATAAAAACTTTTTTCGCTCCTTCATATGCCGCCCTTCTCCAGTCCGATAAACCAACCATATTTGTTACTAACTCACATTTAAATAACATGTTCTTACTGTCGTACTTTTTCATCTTATTCCACTTCACTTATTTATTTTCTATCTTCTTTCAAACGCATCCTTCCTTTCCAAGACTCGTTAACAGACTGAAGCATGATTCTTTTCGCAAGAAAATCAATGGTTCCCTTTCGTTCAAATGTTTCGTCAAATTTTTACACGTCAAATAGAGTATCCGCCTCTACACTAGGATTTTGAGTTATACCGCAGTTTTTAATATATATTTTTTTTCTTAACAAGTCTATTCATTTTCTTCTCTTAGCTTATCATCTTGTTTTGTTTTCTTTTCCCTTTATTTATTTTCCACTTATTTGGTTTTTTCACTTTTCTTTTATTTTTTTTTTGTCTTTTATCTTCTTTTCTGTGATCATTACTTTTCCGTTTCTGTTAACCTTTCGCTTTTTTTTCTTTCACAACTATCATTTCTCTCTTCTCTTTATCTTTTTTTTCATTGAATCTTTTTTCTTTTTTTGATATCATTTTTTTTCTTGACAAGTCTATTCATTCATTTTTTTTCTCTGCTTATCATCTTGTTTTGTTTTCTTTTCCTTTGTTTATTTTCCACTTATTTGTTTTTTCTCTTTTCTTTTAATTTTTTTTGTTCTTTTATCTTCTCTTCTGTAATCATCACTTTCCCGTTTCTGTTAAACTTTCGCTTTTGTTTTCTTTCACAATTATCATTCCTCTCTTCTATGTATCTTTTTCATCTTTTTTTTATTGAATCTTTTTAATTTTTTTTATATCATTTTTTTTTTCTTGACTAGTCTATTCATTCTTATCATCTTGTTTTGTTTTGTATTCCCCTTTTTTTCACTTGGTTGTTTTTTTCTCTTTTCTCTTATTTTTTTTTGTTCTTTTATCTTCTCTTTTGTTATCCTTACTTTTCTGGTTCTGTCAACCTTTCGTTTTTATTTTCTTTCATAACTATCAATTCTCTCTTCTCTCTTTTTTCTTTTCTTTTTTTATGTTATTGAATGTTTTCATTGTTTTCTGTTTATAGTCTCGCGCTTTTTTTCTACGATGTTGTTTTTTTAATTTCTTTTTTATGCCATCATTTCTTTTCTCTTTCTCATTCACTCACTATCAAATCTTGTTTCAACCTTAATCTGTCATCGGATTGTAACTCTACATCTTAAGTTATATAAGTACAAGTCCAAGTCTTCATTGGTATGTTTGAACTTGCCCGAATCTCTCATTGAATTTAATGATCAAATATTGAATATTCCGATTCTTTGATCGGTGGTAACAGTACCGCATATCCGAGTATTCTATCGGAATGTTAACCAATGACCAAGTTTAACCAAATCTTCTTTCAGATTTTCCGAGTCCATCATCGCGATCTTCGATAACGATCCTGTTCGAGCCAAACTCGAAGATTTGGCAACGTCGCAATTGCGCCACCAACGAAAAAATCATCACCGATCACCGCCTGCTACTTTTGTGTGTTGTTTGCCATTCAAGGCCATGCATTCGTATGTGTGCATAAAAAACGCCGGCCGGCGTACAACAACAATGCCGGTCGTTGCGTCGCCAGCAAGCAATGGAAATTTCCGTCGTCCACGCAGATGTCTGTGTGCGTTTTAATGAATCGATCATTGAAGCAATCTGCGTGTTCGTCATTCCAGCCAGATTCATTCCATCCGTCGACAAGTTGAGACGTCGATTTGAAGTTTAGAAGGAAGTGTTCCTTCCTTCTAGAAGATTGTTCCTTCAAGTTAAGTTTTCCTTCCTCCTTGATTCCTTCTAAGTTAAGTTTCCTCCTTTAAGTTATGATTCCTCCAATGAATTATAAGTGTAAATAGTGTAAATAAAACTGTAAATAGAGAACAATTCAGTGATTCATTATTTAAGCTAAATCCCTCTCAACACATCCGGTAAATTGTGTCTTCGGACTTTCGAACGGTCCCCAAAGTCGATCAAAAATACAGTCCACGGCTCTTTCAGATCCGAATCATCCATCAAAATTATAAGAGCCTGTTATTCCAATAGCAAAATAAATCCGAGTCTTCCATCCAGAATTTGAAAAATCATCCGAGTCAGTCATCGGAATTTCAACAATCATCCGAGTCTTTCATCGTAGTTTCGAAATAATCCGAGTCTTGCATCGGAATAGCTTTCTGTTCCGAGTCTTTCATCGGAATAAAAAATACGAGTCTTTCATTAAAATTTGAGAAATTATCCGAGTCTTTCATCGGAATTTCAACAATCACCAGAGTCTTTCATCGTAGTACTGAATTAATCCGAGTCTTGCATCATCACTACACTTACCAAGCCTCGAACCTGAGCTCAGCGCTTGAAAATGGGGCTACATTCTTGCTGCTCTATATGATGATTTTCATCAAAACGACTTTCCGGTTCTTAATTTGTATAAAAACCGGTTCTTAATTTGGATAAAAACGTTTAAAAATGCATTTTAAAATTTCTTGCTGAAAGCTGAAAACCAGTCACTGTAGAGGCATAATGAGAAACCCCCCGAGGCAGTATGAGCACCATCAATGAAGGCATAATGAGCGTTTTCTGCCGGGGAATCTAGCAGCGAATTAGACTCGATAAAGTCAACTGAGTAATAGAGCTACAGCTTAACTTGTATCGTCCGACGATTTGGCCTATTGGTTAGATGTCGAAGAGGTAATCAGTAGGCTCGAATTCGATTCCTGGTCGAGGTGATTTTTTTTTTCATTTATCATTCATGATCATGATTGCACTAAACGGTGAGGCTGGTTATTATTTAATATTTCTGTAAAGATGAAAAGGATATTTCTTTTTTGGTGAAAATTTAATACTATAGGTAGTACGAAACAAGTCCTTAGCCCTTATCCCCTACATTATAGAATAATCGTATGAAATTCTAAAAAACAGCATTTACTCACCAAAGTGGAGACTACGTATTTATTGTCAACTTCTGGCTAAAACGGTAACGGTGTACGATTTAGGCGATTTTCGACACCATATTCATACATAATGAAAGAATGCAAGAGAGCACATGTTTTTTCTCTCAATGCATGCGAACCGTTGCCAGCGACAATATTTACTGCCTTTGTTATTGGGCAATTCTTGCAAAAACACCATCTGATTTTTAACAATCTGGTTGCACTGCTGATCGCTGAGAGAACAAGCTATTCTCTCACTTGACCCACGCGGGAGAAAGCAAAGGAACGAAATCGTCTTCAAAATCTGCAAACATGGCGGACTTTTTATCATATCCGATTCAAACCTTTTAATCCGACTTCGAGTAACAATTTTTACGACCTTTTACTCGCGTTAGTTGGAATAACGATTCGCAGTAACGTTCTGAATGACTTGAGTTATCATTTTAATGCGATTTTATGTTTGCTGGGGAATATTTATATAGTCTTGACGATTTAATAGATACTAAAATAACCATTTAGTTGCCCACTCTTTTCCTAATAAAACCGTGCTGTACCTCGGTGAGCAACGGAGTAGCTGGCGCATAAAACCTTTCGTACATCAGGACTTCTAGCACTTTGGAAAAACAGCAAGGAATTGAAATTGGTCGGTAGTTCTCCACCCGATATGCATTTCCAGACTTATGAATCGGTGCAATTGACGCGGTTTTCCAAAGGCTCGGAAAAGCTCCTTCTGAGATTGATCGGTTAAATAACATCCAACATGAACGGTTTTGATGGATCGAGAGTACCCAGAACACTTGTAACATCCTGCTCAGTAAAAAGCGGTTGCGGAAACCTAATGGAATCGGAAACAAAATAGGAATCGGAGCAGTCTCGAGTTATCGAGCAATATACGCTGTTGAAGAATTCGGCAAATAAACCAGCTGATTCTTTGATACAACTTGACGTGCGTCCTTGAAATGATACAGACGATGGAATAGTATTCGAACGGCGTCGGCTGTTGATAAATTTCCAAAACGTCTATGGATTTTGTTCAACTTCTCGATGAATGTTCGAAATATATCGTTTAAATGCAGAGTCTCGTAAAGCAGCGTACTCGATCTGCAATCTAGATAAAACAGAATTTTTCTCATCGGATTTCTCTTTGAAGTAACGTTTTCGGGCTTTTCGTACTGCATTACGACATCTACGTAGCTCAGGTTTCCACCAAGGGAGTTTTAACGACTTGTGTAATCGTCTAGGAGGAGTGTGCTGATGACTATTCCACAAAGATAGTCGAAGAAGGCAGAAAGTGCATCGTCGATTGTCGAATTTTTAAAATACTGAAGGCCAGTCTGTTTCTGTCAACAGTTTCGCCACACGATCGATATCAGTGCCCGAAGTCTAAGTTCTGTCCACGAGTGTGAGCTACGTCTATTTGTCATCTGGAGCCTTGTCGAGTAACAAAACAGAAGGACATTGATGTCGGTCGGTTTTTAAGATGCCATTCGGGTGTACAATCAACCATCAAGATCGCATGAAAATCATAAAAGTTACGAGCATTTTAAAAATAGTACAAGTATTTATAAGTTTTTATTTAATATCTTTTTTAGTAAACGATTTACAAATTTGGTATATTTGAGAAAGTTGTTCAAATTGTTCAAACACATCATTTTGGATAGATTTCAAACTAGCAATCAATATTGAGCTTTTTCCTCTAAAAACACTTAAAATACATAGAAATTTTTTTTTAGTATATCTCCTTTGACATTTACCACAAAATGGTATTAAAATGATATTAAATAAAAACTCAAAAATACTTGTATTATTTTTAAAATGCTCGTAACTTTTATGATTTTCATGCGATCTTGATGGTGTCTTCAACAAAGTTTCTTACAGTAATAAGATCTACAACTTTTGTCGAGACTTCAAGTTTCTAAACTAATTATTTTAAGAAATATTTTTTTTATTTCCCTCCCAGGTGGAAAAATCACTTTTTTCTTTCAAGAATTTTATAGATCATCAAAAAATATGAAAATGTTTTGAAGACATCAAATGTCTATCGTTTACCGTTTGTCTGCAAATAATTTTGATCGCTTTTTAGGTCCATTTACCCCTGTGTGCGTCGGTGAACCGTTGTATCTTTTTCGAAAATTCATGATATTTACGACCCGCGTTATTCCTTTCATTGATATGTCATATTTCTATGAAACTTTCCGTCGCTTTCGAAAATTTGATAATTTTCAGGTACGATGATTACCAAGACGAACTCAGAACATTAGATTTGAAATCAAGATTTTCCAAGTTGTGGCGGCTAAATAGATAAGTCAGTTTATCGTCAAACTTACTTGTACGCCGTAGATGCAATCTGAATTAAACGAAAATGATCAGAAATCTCAACTGAAATTCAATTTCTTTCGTATTTTTAGTAACTCGAGTTAGCTTTTGTTGAATATTATTACATTGTTTAAATAATATTTATCGGGTTATTCTTCTGAATACGAGTAACAGTCATAAAGAATAATAAAAACACATAAAATATCTCGTATTAATGTATTAATTGTGAATTGGAGTTGTGTATTCAATAAAACTAACCTTTAATACAATAATTAAAAAAACCGTTGAAAAAAAATTAACCCTTAAAATAGTCATTCATCAACTTTCAATTTGTTAATCTAACCAATATGTCATTAGCTTCCGTGAGATGATGACGCTCCACTTTTCTTCTCCGGGGTGACATTTAAGGAAAACATAAACAACCTGGCTTGGCCTGGCCTCCACACCGGATTTGGGTTATTGCCGGTATCTTCTCAAGTGAGACACGCGAGACGATCAGTCAGTCAGTAGTGATCCCTCTGAAGTCGTCTCGCAGTTACTGTGATGTAATGATGCCTTGGGTGCTGCATCCATTGATGGGTTTGGTAGATCAGCAGGGTATACCTAGCTAGATATAAGCTAAGGCAATTAGCGGCTTAGAAATGTCATTATTTAACTATCGGGAAGCTCACGGGTTTGCTCTTCGTGATGTTGTGGCCATATGGAAGTCGTTGTCGCTCCCGAATCGTGTGGCTTCGACTTGGACTTCTTGGGAGCACACATGGCCCTGACTGTGCTTGCTGGCTGGCTGTCCTCAGAATCGAGAAAGACCACAGAGAGATGGGAACTAATATCACTTGCATAGGTATATGTACAAGAGAGGTGTGGTAGGATCCAACTAAAGACTGTTGATGACAGAAAAGTCGGTCAAAAGGGAAATGTGTTTTTTTCCGGGAAAGGAAGCAAACTGTAAACCGACGATGGGTTTACTTAACGCCATGCTGGGTCGAGGTTCTGAGTGATGGATTTATCGGTGGATTTAGAAAACTAGACACAGTGTGAACATTTAACTAGATGGGCGTTGACAGGCAAGGCCATTCGTTGGGCGAGATTTCCATTAGGATCGAAATCAGGGTTAGCCGCCAATTGAATTAAATCTATTTCTCAACCTTTGGAAAACAATTAGAAAAATCCACGGTCCATTATCAAATAGTAGTATCCAAAGTATTTCTAGGCACTGAGGCGATTTCTCCCAAACCTCCTACTACGAATGTAGCTCAAACATGGCTCGCTCACTCACAACACAACAGAACAACGTAGGTAAACAGATAATTAATGTGGGAAAATGTTGAATCTAAAAACATCTAATAGATGTGGTTGATTCCCATGCTTTACTGCTCCTCGGAGCGCCACGGCAATCTAATATGAAAATCTTTACGAGTCTTGGAGCTTGGACAATTGAGTCTCGCGGTAGGTGGTTTGTTGTTCACCTGTACAGTAACTAAAGGAGTGATTTGGAGTAATGATCTTTTACACTCCGACTGAAGCAAAACTGCAGCAAACAACAACAGTCGACCAGGGGTTTATTTCCCGATCTCCAAAAACTATATGCTCGCTCACCGTTTGTTGCTTAGTGGTGCCAAGATCAAATAATGCGGTTACAAAAGCTAAGAGAACGATCTCGTAGATTCATAGACACGGTCAGTCGGACCAAAGACGACGCGACACGCTTTAAACTATCCGACACCGGTAGCCTAATTGTATTTTATTGCGCTGGAATTCAATTTAAAAGCTCATTGTAGAGCTACGGCCTGTGAACATTTGACCTGGAAACAAATGAGACATTTCCCTGCATACTGGCCTTCCCAAAAAAGGGAAAACGATGTAATAAGTTATAATTTATTGACGTACTACGGTTATGCAAACCGCATTATCCGTTTATGACTTAAATCTACAATCTAAACTTAGAAACAAAGTTCGCTTGAGAATGGAACCCAAAAATTTGCACACACCAAATGCTTGACTTCTAAATAAGGAGTGTATTCGAAAAAAATGCACATTGTTTTGTAAATAACTTTTGCATGCATGGATGGAAATCGAATTCAGCGAAGCTATCTAGTAATGTGATATATACGTGTGCAAAATTTGGTGACAATCTGTCAAGTGGTTTTTGAGATAGCGTCCAATACTGAAGTTCATTGACAACATTTTTTGGGCAGAATCGAGAAAAATCCAGAAAAGTTCTAGTGGGAGACCTAAAAACATCTGGAAATAAACTATTCGACCAGAATTCACATGATAAATCGTTTAGGAAGTCCTGGAGGATCCAATAATGAGCTAAAATTTAAATAAAAGTGAAGATGAATGATTCCATTAAGTGAGAGGAATGTTGAAGGTTTTTCAAGCTTAATCCGAAAATATGAATGGAGGAAGTGATATAAAAGTCAATTTTTTCTGACTGGTTCGTCTAACTGACTTATAAATAGGCCTGACCTCATTTTTTTTTTGCAAAGTATAAAAGCTAACCACCGGTAAAATAAACAAAATAAGGTGGTCAAATTGTGCGCAAAATATTTGGACTGCTTGTGGGGAGATATTTTGAAAAATTTCGTAATGGAAAGCGAAACGAACTCTTTAGCGGTCACCTGGCAGGATTCTAACCAGAAACTTTTCGTTGACAAGTCCCGCCCGTATTTCTCAGAGATAAACAAGAAGAACAAATTGAAAAATTTAATGTCTAGTACTTGAGAAGGCTGACGATCTGTGGAAACTGCAAATTACTCATTCTTTCGTAACGGTTGACAGGATGAATGGCTAAAAATATAATTAAGACTGCCTCCAAATGTGAAAAGCACTTCACTTCAATAGGTCCCACAAAGTTTATACTCTGTTTAAGTTGGATCTGTAATCGTGCCATTTCGCAAAAACGGAGGTGGAGTGATAAAAAGTCAAATATGTTGTTTTTGTGCCGAAGGCTAATTTGTTATAATTTTGAACAAATTCAAAATTTTGAGTCAAGATGGTCAAGCTTCATGAAACAGAAAACGTAATCAAACATAGCCTTGATTTGAAAAAAGGAAGGTTCATAGAATGCATCAAGGCCGTAGGAAGAATCGACTCATGGGGGGAGGGGGGGGGGGGGGGGGGGTTTGGTGACTGATTTTTAATTTTTATCTATGATTTTTGCCCAACAATGCACGAATACAAAAATTAAATCAAATTATGATTTAACTGTATGATTATTTATTTTTAAGTAGTTTTACGTTAATAGTTTTCATTCTAAATCAAAACTTAAGAAAATTGGCCTTGAACCTAAAAAGTGTGCTAAATTTCTATAAAGAAACCTTCCCAGCAAACATTTATGAAGGTATAACGCAGGAACAGAATTTTTCAAACAAATAAACCAGATGAAAAGATTGTATTAAACTTACCAAAATAGCATATAGCTACAAAAGTGGAGGCGATATATCTACAATGGCAAGATTCGAATGATTCGATTTTCCCACAAAAAGCAAAATAAACGAAAAAAAAATTCCCTGACCGAGATTTGAACTCCATTTCTCCGAGTTAGCTGTCCGATATCTTACCACAATACCAATTCATCAGTTGAGATGATCCACGTTATAGCTCTATAGGTTAGATTTTCTTTTTACAAACCGGTCAAAGGAAGAGACCGGATAGAGTGTCAATTGAAGGACCGCTCATTTATCGTAATCAGTTCACTCAAATCGTAAATGTCGAATTAGCATATTCTCAACTTTTTTGAGACATATTTACGAATTGACTTAACTGCAATCCGATTCAACTTTTATTGGGCAAAGCTTATCGTTAATGAATGATAGAAAATCACTCAATACCAAGGTGTTTACGATGGTTATTGAAAATGTGTTACAAATCGATTTTAATTATCATTTCTATTACGATTTCATGCTAGCTGGGCTTATGTAACAATATATGGAATTCGCTTTCATCGATGGTTAAAATCTTTGAATTTGTTTAAAAGTGGGGTGGATCAAACTTATTTGATTTGAGCCTAAAATAAGTTTTCTTAGGAGTGCATTCAATTTCTTTAAAAAAAAATTTCTATGCTCAAAGCAAATAAGCCCAAAAAACTCTTTTGCCATTCAAGTAATCGATGAAAATAGATCAAATTTTCAAAAATAAAAGTGATAAAAATTTTTTGGATCAAGTTTCCTTGATGCAAACTTGAACCAAAATAATGATAATTTTAAGCAATAATGATAATTTTAAGCAATACACCGAAAATATATGGAATTTTGTGTAGATTTTTTAAGTGAAGATTAGGCACTGTGTATTTTTTTTTTCATACGAATTTGAGTTTTTATTTCATAAAACAAAACATGAAAATTAACTTAAATTTTAATTTATATTAATGATTTTCAGCTGAATTGTGTGTACAAACTAATTTTGAATATAAAAATAAAACCTAAAAATTGAGTTGACAAGCCAATTTTTTAGCTCTTGATCTCTTGAATTCCTCAACAATTTTATGTTGATTGTAAAGCCCATTAACAAGCTAAATCTTTTTCTAAATTTTGAATCTGCATTCTGAATCTACATTCTGAACCTGAATTAAAAAATTGTACTTCAAATCTTTTTTCGAATTTCGATATTTACGATTTCTGAAATCCACAAAAATAAATCAATTTCGGGATCTTGATTCCAGATCACAATTTTAAATATGAATTTCAAATAATTAATCATCATCTGACTTTTCATTTTTTTATCGCTATTTTGATGCTTCAAATGTTTGAATTTTGTATAATCCGAGGTTTCACTTATCTGACTACATCGGAAAAGCGGGGTTTTACTGCATTTATTTCAAATAAAGAACAAAGAATTGGGAACTGCTTTTATCGGTTTTCCATTTTATTAGAATCAATAAAAATGGAAAGACCCGAATAACGCGGGAGGTTAAAAGGTCTTAAATAGATAATAATTATAATAATACAAATGGAAAAGCAATTTTTTTAACTCAGCTCAACCATTCCACTATAAGGTAGCTCCATGGAATTTGTTCAAGACCTTCAAATTTGAATATAACACAATATTTTTCTGTTTTTTTATATTCGAAAACTATTATGAAAATATTGAAAATGCATATGACTTTATAAAAACTTGATTCAAATATGATATGAAATACAAAAGTAAGAAAATTTTGAAAAACTGTAGAAAAATTTTGAGCTTGGGATGGGTTTTTGAGGTTTTGGCGTTAGTTTTTAGTCTAGGTTGTTGTTCTTAAATAATCTTACTATATTATCAAAATTTGTTTATAAAATCAAAAATTTGGGTGTAAAGTAGAATACCTCGCTTGCTTTTATGGACCCTCATGGGAAAGGGGGGGGGGGGGTTTAAAATCTGATGTTTTATCAAATTGGTCAATTTTTTTTTATAATTTCAAATTGAAAACCCTTTATCTTTTCTGAAAAGCGAGGTTCTCACTAAAATTTAAATTTCGATTTATTGAAATTGCCTCCTGAACCAATGGTTGCCACTACGAGCTCAAGAGTGTACCGGATAAGCTTTTCAATAACTTCCCGCTAACTGCGCCAATTATTTTATTCAAATTTTCCCGACTTTCGGGAAAAGATATATTTGAAATATTTAGTCCAAGTCTATCGCGGCCAGCACATCCTCCACTGGAACATAGAGTGGTTTTCCTGGGGCCCGAAGGGAGTCTATGAAATTCGTACTAGCGAAAAGGTGCACCTCACACGACCAAACAATATGCTCGATGTCATAGTAACCTTGGCCGCAACCACATAAATTGCTGTGCAACCACATAACCACATAAACGCTAGAGTACCGCGTATAAGAAATAATGATTGGACACGAGACGAGAAAGTATACGAATAGAATTCCGACTCATGTCCAACCTATTAATACAGGGTTTAAGTCTTAAATGCAATTTTCAATATGTTTATTATTTTTTAGTTTGTCAATTTTCATTATTCTTTTTTTTTATTTATTTGCTATCCTTCTACTGCATATGCGCATTTATTTTCAACACAATTAAATGTTCAAAACTATTGGAAAAACAACTATGTTCATGGCATAAATTTATTAGTGAGCGTAAAGAAAAATACCACCATTGTTAAAAAAAAGTCATAATTCATAAATTTTTCAAAACTTTTTATTATGACATTTTATGACATTAATTTATTACTACAGGTCATTACATGATGAATCTCCCTGCTTAGTATCCATTTTTGTTGTATTTTTTCGTTTTGATTATTGTGAGGATTGCCCTTGTAAAAAATATCTATCTACCCAAGACAAAAATTAAGTTTTAGATGCCTCATAAAATTCAAATAATTGCCACCCAAATGATTTTTACAAATTTAAAAAACCTTTTCACACTTTTTTTATAATTTGAACAAAACAATCGTAATTTCTTGTGTAACTCTCTCTTTGTACTCCATCTTGTTTTCCTTTTTTTTTCAATTATTCTGTAGAACTGTAAGAATTCTTGTTGTGATTCTTTCTGCAATTTTAGAGATGAGGTGGTTTAAATAAAAAAAAGCAATCGCTTCGATAGCATTTTTTAGCTTGGATTTGGGAATGGCAAAATATAAAAGCATTTGCTAAACTAGGTATGAAAAAGTACAAATTTACTGAACACCTGCTGATTCGTAATAAAAAATTTCATGTCAATCAAAGTATTTGATTAACGAAACTGCCTGATAATAGCAAAAGCAATTGCTAGTACCAATTGACCTCCATCTCTGAGGGGTGGGCTTCAATGTCAGAGGCTTATATTGCGAAGGTATGCTCCCGATTCAGATCTCGCCTGAGAGAGTAGTTGAGAGCTTAATATGTTTATCTACATGCCTGCATGAATAAAAAAGTGTTTAAATCATGTTAATATTAAGAAAAGTATTTTTGAACCATGATGAAAGATTTTCGCAATTTTTATGGGCCATACTCTAGACTTCAGTGTTGACTATTACTTCAGCTTTTATGAAAAAGGGAAGCATCTTCAATTCATTCCAAACAACCACTCCAAATACCGTGACTACAGCAGGAGGCTTGGTAGTATACTTTAATTTTGACTTCTCTTGATCATCCTTAGCATCGAAAAAAAATTCTCGTCTGAGAATACGACGATCAGAAGAATACGAGATGCACGCCTCCGGGTTAAGCTTTCTGGACCTCCGCTTCAATTTCGTTTTGACCTATTTTACTACTTCTACAGTGCGTGCATACCGTGGCCTTCCACTACCCGGCTTCCGAGGACTGCAAATTACCCCTTGTGGGGCAAACCACGCTTGATCTACTAATGTGTGGTGGTAGATGCAACTCTTTCTGTATCTACCACTTCACTCTACTGCCCGTGCTGAACCAAAATTTGGTTTGTGATGTCAATAATTTTGTTTCCTTTCGACCGATTTCGTTTGAATATGGTAATTTTATATTTTTGAAATGAAGAGTTAATCACCTTAAATTTAATTTATGAATTTATTTTATCGTTTATATCGGTGAAATTTTATATTCTTTGAGAAAGAATCGAAAGATTATAGACGGATAGAAGATTAGAATAAGGAGAACGATGTTGAAAATGAGCGGAAGGGTAATTTTAATTTGAAAAACTTTTCATCACCCAAGCAACCAAAAGTCGCATTTTTACTTAAAGATGGAACTCCGAAGTTCACATTTGGCTGAAAAAATGTTTTACGGGAACTTCAGGTGACTCTTGTCGCGTAAAAGTTACTCAGAAACTTCCATCGCCCTTTGAAAGGTGCAACTATCGATAACGGAACTTCTAAGCGCTTTTAATGGAACTTCTTTCAAGAAGGTCGATAACGTTCGCGTAACATTCTTAAACGCACCATTAAGATACTTGAAGGTGTTTTAAAGAACCTCTTTGGGAATTCTAAGCGACATGTCAAAAATGTCTGTCAATTTCTTGTCATGGTATTTGTTTTGTTTATATCTGTACTGATATTCACAAATGGAATTCAAGATTTTTTCGAATTTTTCTCATAAATGTTAAGATATTCGAATAAATTTTTGATGATGCAAATTTTTGTTATTATTCATATTGTGTACTGAAAGTCTTTTAAACAAAATAAGTTACAATCTATTGACCAACCTATTCAATCGTCTCAAATGACATTATGTTTAAATACTAATTATTACAGTGGCAATTTACTTTTGTTGGGTTGGTCGAGAGGCTGATAAGTTTCATTGCAACCTAGAGATCAGCGGTTCAATTCGCTAGGCGTAAGCAGCTTTTGTAATCAAAACAATATAATTAAAACCAATGAGATAGACCACGATAGACCGGCAACCTAAGAATCTGACATCTGGTTGTCAGAGCAATCTGTCAATCGGATTTTTTTTCGGCGCGCAGAAGTTTTTTGAAATTCTCTTAGAAGCCGAATAGCGTTCTCATCAGCCACCTAAACGAACTTGAAAGTAGCTTTAAGAACATAAACTTTGGGCTGATTAGCATTCTCTTCAGACACAAACGAGAGCTGATTAAGCTTCTATGGAACCTTTTTAAGAGAATTCTGGTTGCTTGGGCACATTTCATCGTTTTGTTCCTCACGGGCCTACTACCTTGCAGTGGTAGATACGGGATAGATTTGTACCTACCACCACACAATAGTAGGCTTAGCGTGGTTCGTCCCACAAGCAGAAAACTTGCAGTACGAACAAACAAAAAGATGAAATGTGATCGCTCAGAAAAGCTCCAAATACAACCGAGACACATTTATCGATAGATGCGGTCCTCGGTATTGTATCATTATTTTTGTTCGTTCGCACTGCAAGTCTTCCGCTTGTGGGACGAATCACGCTAGGCCTACTATTGTGTGGTGGTAGGTACAAATCTATCCCGTATCTACCACTGCAAGGTAGTAGGTCCGTGAGGAACAAAACGGTGAAATGTGATGAAAAGTTTTTAAATTCAAATTACCCTTCCGCTCATCTTTCACCTTATTCTAATCTTCTATCCGTCTATAATCTTTCGATTCTTGAATATACTTTCTCAAAGAATATAAAATTTTACCGATATAGCCGATAAAATAATTTCATAAGGTAATTTTATAGGTTTAAAAAATGGGCATATTTTGTAAGGGTGTTATTCATCACTGTGAATGCTACGTTAAAATGTTGTACGCAGTGCCTCATTGATAGTGATGAATATCACCCTTAAAAAAGATAGCACATTTTTGTAGCTTAATAACTTTTTTATCTTAAACCGAATCGAAGTGCAGTCTTTGGATGAAATTATTTCGTAGTTTAGAGTTTAAACAAGACCTGATTCTAAAGAAATTGGCCGAAAAGAACCAAAGCTATAAATGAAAAACTGGATTTTCATGTTCTTCCCGAACAAAATGTCTCAAAAACCTATACAAATTTCAGGCTCGTTGAGCGACCCCTAGGCCTAGGATCAATTTTAGTCGGCAGCGCATAACTTTTTCAAAAGTCAAGTTATTTGGAGCACCCTACTGTTTATATGGTCATAGCTAAAAAAAGTCAATTGATTACGTAGGAATGTCAATTCAACTGTTATAAGTATGTCAATCAATGAATGATTAAAATTATCATAAAAGCCTGTAATAAGTTTTATATTGTCGCATGGTAAATATTGAAACTGTCTTTAATTACGGGTTATGAAGTCAAATTAAGCTGTGATAGACTAATGAATGCGTTTCGACTAAGTGGCTTAATTTGAATTAGTTAGAAAGTTGTCCATCAATGATTTATCTGCAAACAAGTTCCTGTAGAAAATCTGTTACAATATCTCACAACATCAACCCAAAACAGGGCATATAGGTTTGATCTGAGGCTGAATTGAGCTGAACCATAATGTTCATTGCTCCCATCCGGCTCAACGTCATCAGGTGGGAATACGTATAAGCTCAGTAGTTGCATAACATAAGACAAGTTCCTTCTGCTCCAACTGTTTATAGCGAGTAGCAACCTATATGTGATATCTCGTTCGAATCTTAATCACCTATTGAGCACCCGTATATTCCACGATCGCTGCTAATTCAGGTATGTATACAAACTACTAGACAGCAGTGCTTCTGTAAGATTTTGTTACAGCACAAGTTTCGGTTTACGCGATCGTGTGCGCGCGCGCTTTCGTTGAGTAATCGCAGATAATTGCTGACACCTAAGCATTCGAGCTGTCAACCTCTTTGATTAAAACTTATGAGCTTAGTCTTAGAAGTACTTGGAAAATTTTCAACTACTCTCGAGACCGTTCTGAGTAGTTTGTGTGAAATAGTGTGAGCTTCGGTTACAGAATCCAAAATTTCTTTTACCCGTTTATCCGACAAAACTAACTTTAACAACCTCTAACTTTAGACTCCAAAATATCGTATGTACTTCTAAAGGGATACAATAATTTTAAAGTCTTTAACTAAATAGCATTGAAAAATTACCCCATTCCAAGCAATGAAGCTGTAGGCAATGAATGACACCAACAACAAAACTTCACAATACAACTGGAATTTACGGAATCGCCACTGTTCCATTCAATTAAGAAAGCAGGAGATGGGCCTGTGCTTCCCAAAACACGGCCAGTTTCAATGAATTGCGCCGGGCCGTTCGTTCATTTGTTCCATCCATGGTTAGATTCAATGAAGCGGTTCTAATAAGTTCCAACGGACCCATCCCGTCCCGTGCCATCCGGGGCGGCTTTATGGCTCGAAAGAGGAAACTATGAATGTAAATTTTATGCCCTTCTTCTTTGTCCGAAGCTGCTTGCTCCGAGATTGTCGGCAGCTCCAGCTAGAAAACTTGGACCTGGAACCATTTGTTTGTAAGCAGAACGTTCGCGGAAGTGAGAGTGGTCTGTTAAATTTCTTTTTTATGAATGAATGCCTTCGGCCATCATTGGCAGGGGGATTTTTGTTGCCCAAGAAATGCTTCAAATTGGAACAAAAATAGATCATAACCTTAAATGGTGCGCGCCTAGCTTACTTCCCCTCCTACTTCTACATCAATTGAAACACTTGAGACGGTTAATGAAATTGAAGATTTGGGAAATTTGTAAGATGCTTCATTACTGCACGATAATAAAGGGCGGATGATAAGTTATGCCAGTTTAGCTAAGGTAAATTAATGATTAAAATTTAAGTGTCTATTTGAATTTAAAAAAGATCAATTAGAATAATGAGCTTCAGTTGTGAATTTAAAATCCAAATAATTCATTTGGTTTCAATATGACTGAAAGGAGTCAGCCATTTTTGTTTATGTTTTTCACTTACAAATCTGTTTATTAACTGCAGCTCTTACCTGTAAAAAAAAGAAAAAAAAATACAGTTAAAAAATACTTTAAAGATGTATCTAAAGATGTAAACGGAAAAACATTAGAAAAAAAGGTATCAAGTTTATTCGGCAATTTTCGGTTTGCTCTACAGTCGATTGATTCAGTCAATGTTTAATCCATTGGGGACCATTAAAATATTACGTTACGCGCATAGGAAGGAGATGGGGAAGGGTCGTTAGGAGGTATAACAGATCGTTTTTTTTTCGATTAGATGTAATTGTTTTCGTGGCTTTATATCAACGATGTGCTTTAGCTGAAAAAAGTTTTCATTTTAATGAGAGATACTTTGAAACAACAACAATTTTGAGTTATAATCTAACCAATGAAATTAAATTCTTTCGGTATAAGTTTATCAGCCTTTTCAAGGTTTTTTCCGGTAGTGTTTTATTTTTATTTCGGTAAGAAAAACGGTTTAATCACTAATTACCAATCACTAATCGTACTTCCACAGCCAGAAATTAAGTCTGAATCCCGAAGAAAAATATAAATTTGCTATAATTCATACTTGTTTTTTACATAATGTTAATAATGAACCCAAAACTATAACTCAAAAGGAAAAAGAGTTAAGGACAATGCGGGACTTTTTTTTTAAACTAGACTTTAAAGTTTTTGACTTTTGAAGAAGTTGTTTATTTACTCATTTTTATCATAGACAATCTTAGCGTTTAAAAATTTTAAACGATTTTTTGCGATGAAGCATTGAAAGTTCTAAACATTCTGAGCTAGGTCAGGCAAATAGAAATTCGTTGCATCATTTTTGTTTTTACTTTTCGACAGAAAAATGAGCACTTTTTGAAAATATTTGTGATTGTTTATGATAAAAATTCGTGCCGGAACCAAAACAAATCAACAAAGCTATTGTTTCATAGATAAGGCATGCCCAGTTTGGTGAAACTTGTAAACTTATCCAATGTGAAACTCTCTCAAAGACAAAGTTTTAAGAATGATCATTCTAATGAAACATAATTTGATACCTGCTCACTGATGGTGATTTAATCAGATCAATTTGACATCTGAGCGTTTTTTTTCTGTTTTTTTCTTCTGTATTCCACCCTGGGTTCTGAGCAAGTTGTTACCGTATATAAAATTCCCGATTCAGCCATTTTGGTTATTTAGGCTATGCAACTGCGGAGCTCATGGAGTTTGTTTACCAACAAACTACAGAAAAGCTGAGCAAATAATCTTATGTTTGTAAACAAACTGATTGAGCGCCCCGCTAACCACTCGCCTACTTACTGTGAAAGTCGGAGAACCTCGTGTTTAAAAAAAAACTTGGTTCTGAGGTTGTCAAAACCATCTGTCGAAATTTGACTTTTTATCTGTCTTTGATTTCGGAATACACTCATTTCGGGTCATCAACCAAGGTAAGCGTCTTTACTCGCTCTATAAATTAAATAAGAACAATATGTAGAACACATAACCTTTCAAGGAGAACTCGAAAGGTTCTTTTCACTTCTGATGTAGACCCATCTGACTTAATCTACTTCCTTGGAAGTATACAGAGAAAAAAAATTAAATCCACAAAGACATCCCCAGATTATAAAATTAAGTTTTTTCAATACATTTACTAATTGATTCTGCTGAAAAAAAAGAGAATATTTTCATTTTTAGCGAAGCAATAAAGTTTGTTTGTTTGTTTATTATTCCAGTAGAGTACACAGCAAAAATTATTTCCTGTAAAATTACGCAAATGTCCTGTAACGAAAAAGGAGCAGGACATTTACCGTAATTTTACAGGTCGAAAACATGATTACGTGACATTTAATTTTTAGTGTACAACTTTTTTACAGGACATTTGCTGTAATAATAAATCAATCTTTGTTAACTTTCAAGGAAAACAATTTACAAGTTTTGTTAATTATACAGGTGATTTATTTTAAAGGTTGCAGTTTTCAGTGACACGTAATAGTCAAATTTTGTTTTCTGTCTAAGAATACAATATTCTTTAAATTACTACTCGCGTGATTTACATTTGTATTTATCGTTCACTGCGGTTTCCTGTAACTAATTTTGGTTTCCTGTATCTAACAATCTATTTTATATGCCGGTTTTATCTAAGTTACAAACTTTAAAAAAAGTGCTAACTTTTGTGCTGTTTCCAGAAGTTCAGACATTCTCGCTTGAAAGTGGCTTCTGATTGTAAACGCTTCAGTTCAGGTGGCAAGGAATTGTAGTTTACAACACCTCGGACGAAAAGGGAGTTCACATACAACACTGTTCTATTGGCTGGTACAACATATTTTCGTATACGGCTTCCTTGAGCGCTAGTAAGCTTTTCGAATACAGCGGAGGGGGTAACGAGCTGAGCTAAGCTTTTTCACGAACAAACAGGATCTATGGGTGAACAGATTTTTCAGAGGGCATCCGATAAGATTACTTTGTAGATGACTCACCCGATCGTAACGATTTAGGCCGTAGGTATACCGCACACAACAATTTAATGCAACATTTAATCTTTGTAACGTCCCAGCGCTACGGCGAACATGGAGTACATCTCCATACAGAAAATGTGGGAGGATCAGCGCTTTAAATAGACGAATTTTCGTATTAGTTGATGCAGAAGAAGTATTTGTGTAAAGTGAGCGCAAGCAACCGTAGACTTTACCGCATTGTTGCATGACCAGGTCATCCCATAGCAAATTTTCATGGAATACGTATCCGTGGTTGCTGGCCGATTTCACCCAAAGAATTCGCTCGCCATTCATGACCACATTAGGAAGAGTACCAGAAGCGGCATGCCTCTTAGATTTTTTAATATACAGAGCCTTGCTCTTGCTTTGATTCACAAGAAGTCCAATTCCAAAGCACCATGTAGCAACCCTCTCGGCATCTTCATTCACCCGTCGGATCAGTTCATGTGAGTTTTGACTCCGGTCAACAGCGTAGAGCTGAACTTCGTCAGCGAACAATTGGATTGAACAATGATGCAGTACACGAGGTAAATCGTTTATGTAGCAAGTGAAAAGAAGAGGCCCAAGAATAAACCCTTGCGGAACGCCAGATGTCACAGGTGTGCTCCGAGAGAATTTATCACCGCAAAAAACTGTTTGTGTTCTGTTTGTCAAGTATGACGAAATCAACTTCACAGCAAGGAAAGATACGTTGAACTGTTCGTTTAGTTTTTCGCAAAGCTTTTTGTGTGAAATGGTGTCGAATGCCTTGCTAAAATCAAGCAAAAGTAAGACGCCAGATTTTTTTTATCCACAGCAGAAACAAGATAGTCGTAAACTCGAAGTACTGCTGTTTTCACGCTTTAGCCTCTACGAAAACCTGCCTGAGTCTCAGTGAGCAAATTGTGGTCATTTGTGAATGCGGATATCTGGTCTTTCAACACTTTTTCAAAAGATTTTGATAAGGCGCACATATGCTTATAGGTCTAAGATTCTCAATTGTGTTTGATTGAGACTTCTTCTTCAAGGGAATGATTTTTGCGCGTTTCCAACAAGCGGGATATATCGAGGTACATATAATAGAGTTGAAAAGGTGAGTTACATGGTGAACGATTAATGGTAGTACCATTTTGATAAATTTTATGGGTAGACGATCCAGGCCTTCCGCATTTGATTGAATATCGCATATAGCGTTAACAACCTCCCAATGGAGTACAGGCCGGAAAGAGAAGTTCAGCTACGATGGTTCTGTTCCACCTCTGTATGGCTCATGACTATCCACTCTCGAATAGTAGGATGAGAACATCTGGTTTACGTCATCCGGATCGAATTTACACGCCTCATTTGTCTTGACTTTACCAACTCCTAGACTCTTTACACGTTTCCGGGTAAATGATCATCCAAAAACCGAATCAAATGCTGTGCTTTGGTTCTCGTAATTAGAGAGTTGGCAAGACTTCGTAGAGTTTTATAATGTCGTCGTTTTAATTCTTTCAGATGTGATGGAGCTCTACGCCAGTCATTGTATGTTGAGTTACGTTCCAATATAGATCGTCGCACGGCATGGTTGACCCAGGCATTGGTTGTTTTAGGTGTAGAAGATGTTCGTAAAAGCACAAAATTCTCGTGTATCATACATAGCTTTCTGTTGAGAATCTCAGTCTTGTCATCTGGATTTGATGACTCGTAGAAATCAGACCAATCAAGTGATGTTAACGCGTTTTGAATACCAGTTATATCAGAGTTTTTATAGTCTCTGAACACATTTACCACAATGTCGTCTACAACGTTAAAATCAAGCGAATAGAAAATAAAGTCATGCTGCTATAAACATGGGAAACTAACTTGTCCAAAACGTATGACTTTATCGAGTTTATTTGTCAGTAGAAGATCTAACTGGGGGCATCCGTTGTCGTGAAAGAAAGTAGGTTCTTTATTAAAAGCAGTCATAGAAAAGTTTTGGAAAACAGTTCCTAAAAGTGTACGTTTCCTCCTTCGACGCAAGAGATCAGTATTGAAGTCGCCAATCACGATCACATGTTCGTACAAAACAGAAAAATTCGCAAGCTTCTGCTCAAGAAACGGTGCGCAATCGTTGTCTGAAGGGTTGTAAATAACTAACAGCGATATTTTTCAAATCTCAGCTGAATCTCTAAAGCCAAACACTCGGTCTTGTCTACAAAATCACGTGTGACCTGCGTTTGGAAAACTGTTTTCAATAGAACATGTTTTTTTGAATAGACGATTATTTCAGCTGGAGATCACATTTCCGCAAGTAGGATTTAAAGAAGTCATCACGGGAATTCCTTAGGGCGAACTGAACTACGATGAGGCATTTTCTTCCGTCGTCTTCAAATCCAGGTTTCAAACGTCGAATATCAACAGCAGGGTGCATTTCATCGACGTTCCAACCCAAATAGACCATCAAAGCTTTCTACTGTTCAAGAGATAACATCTAATCTCGTACTGAACGAAATTAAGTGTGAATTCGTTCGTACAAAACTTCGCATTGCAGTCGTCCTTGAGGGAATGAATTTCATCCGACACATTTTTCAGCTTTTCGTCCAGCTCAGCCTTCACACTATCAATCTTATTGTTAATGTCACAACGCAAATTTTCGATTTTCCGATTCGTTTCTGAAAACTGCTCGAGTAACATTTTTACTGCAGGGTTCAATGTTATCTCTTGCTGCTCGGGATCATCACATCTTAAGCGTTTGTTTTGATGACTGTTTTCTTGGGTAAAAAAAATCGTAACTTTGAGCACCTTGAGCCTAAACCAAGCCTGATTGAGCTGAAATTTTTCACAGGTTAGTTTTTTGGACCCATTTCGATTTTTTTTTTCATTCGATACAAATTTTTTCCCATGCATCCATTGTCACCCTAATGTACATACTTTCAATTGCTTCGTAATTCTTGAACAAAGTTATCAACCTAAAAAACCTAAATATGATTCCCTCTAAAGTACATATTTCTTATCAAGAAATAGGAAATCCGCACATTTATGGAGTTATCAATTATTTTGCAGACAAACCAATGACAGAATCTTATTACTGATTAATGACAAAATAAAAAAGACACAGATAGCATATGCAGAACGTGAAATTGTCGAATAAAGTTCACCTAAATTTTCAACGTATGGAACCCAATAACGGAAACGAAACGCTCATTATACCAATGCTCTTCCACTGCACTGCCACGACGTGACTCACTCATAAGCGTGTGTCCCCAAGCCAAATTACAAACCTGGAACAGTGTCAAAGTCGCGTTATCTACCCTGAATAAATTGCGTACGTTCTTAATTGTGTCGGTGCCCTAGGTCCGCGACGCGTGTCTTCCCGTTTCCTCGTCTTCCTTCATTGGTTGTTGTTGGTTGCGTCCATCGTCGCGTCCTCAAGAATCCGTAATCACAGCCACTCTAGCTGTATGCAAAAATAAACACGTGGTAAGTTATAGGTAGGTATGTAGGTATTCGTCACATAACAGGAAGGTAACCACTACGTCGCTTATCAATTGCCGATTGCACAACTGCTTTGAACTACATTTTAGGTACAGGTGTGGCTGAAATTATCATGATAAAAGCACATACAACTTGTCTGATGGTCTAATCTAAAAAAAAATATCAAGCAAATTCAATGTTTGAAAGCAAACAAACATTAATTCACAATTGATTATGTTTTCAGTTTGTACACAAACTTTTAACCAATGGTTGGGATATTTACACAATTTTTTTTCCTCGAACAAGCGGGAATGTCGGGACGGAATAAAATGCGATCACGGCTGAAAACATTTTGCCGAAATTGTGTGCGTTCCAGCTAACGCGCTTAAATCATTCTAGCTGTACGTACGTATTTATGATGTCGCGAAAAAAATGAAAGTACTTACAGCGTTAAGTTGAGTTCTTTCATTACCATTGTAACTCTCCTTTCGTTACGCCCGCTCAGTCACAAGAGATTCCCCAAGATTCCCAGGGTCGGCTCAAGCTTGCCTTAATTAAGAAGGTGATAAGAGGAAGAGAAAAATCACACTTTAGTTACCGAATTCCTGGATTTATTCGGCACTTCGATCCCTATCGTTCCCTAACGTCCCTAGCTTAGATTTTACAATTAGACTTACGATTTTAAGTGTGTGATGTCAGTGTCTGGGCCCGCCGCTGCCGATGACTTGCTCCTTTATCCTCGAGGATCCGATTCGCCGATCGGAAAGCTTTGGTCCGTTTAGGTTCGCTAGGATTCGCACCTGAATCCTTCGGATGGAATCAGCACCACGAGGCCGTCGGGATATTGGTTTCACCTTCGGGGGGTTGCTTTTTTGTCGGTTGGGCCACCAATGGAGGATTCCACACCAGTCTTTGGTCAGTCCGACCACGAGTCTCCAAGAGCGTATGTTATTGGACGCTCCTTCGGAATATCCGGAAAATGAGGTATGCCACCTCAGCCTTCTTCGAGACCAGACAGTTTACCGAGGCTTATCCTGGTAGAAATTTGCGCTACCCACGGATTAAGCCAAAGGTTTTGATCAACGAGGTCACTTAACGCGGATAAAAAACTTCCGGAACTAGTTAAGGAACGAGGTAAACTTTTGAACAAACACCTTTTTGTAGCGTAGGATGTTGCTTTCTTGCTGGTCCGAAACGAAGTGGAAGATCCAGCGGAAGTCTCCTTTTTCCCACTCCGTTTTTCCATTTTTTGATGAACTTTTACCATAGGGCAATATTATACCACTTTGGTAAAGTTCTGAAGTGTTTTGTGGAGAGTGTGGTGCTGTTGCTACTGTCTACAAAACCTAGCAGTGTATTGTATTTTGAAATTTGAAAAAGACGTTGTGCCGCAACCTACTCTTAACTTTTTCTATCTTTTTTGATTTTTGTCATTATTTGTTTTGTTTTTAATAAATTTTGGATTGCAATTTTAATTTGTTTGTTGGCTTTTATTCTTAAAACTACCCTAATTAGCTAAATCGGTCGAAGTGTGATTTTAACCTTATGTTTAATTATAAATTTTAAGAAAATTGAGAAATTTCAAATAAACGAGGGAACGTACAAATATGGACGGTTACACTACCCCACGGCGAAGGAGAAAAAAATTGTGGAAGCAATTTTTTTCATAGGGAGACTTTCAAATTTCCACCGTAGTACCGCACCTGTACCACTCTATTAGAAACCTCCAATCAATCTTCAAACAACACTTCACTTCAAGTTTAGCAAAGCCAGTTAATTTTTTTTTGGCTAGATATTAATTTAACTAATTCAAATAAATAAACGAAGAAGAACAACTATATACAGCTCTTTGACAAAACAAAACTGTACGTAACTGCACATTAATAAATAATGGGATAAGATAACAAATGAATAAATATTTGGAAAACGTAAATAAATAACAAAAGAATGATTTTCTTTTCACCATTGATCAGATGGTTGAAAATTTCAAAATGAAAGTCCAAAGAAAAATCGCGCGAGGTGCATTTTAGTTTTGGAGGGTATACTCCATTTTGTTTTTGCTTCCAATATTTTTTTTTATTAGAAGAGATTTTGTTTTTTTAGAAACATAATAAATATTGATTCGATCTTCAAATAATCCAAATTACTTCGAGGGAAATAAGACAGTATCATTTTTTTTTTAAGTTGGCCAAATGATCATTAATGTTAATTTATTGTCATTATTTTTCAATTCATTCGGCATCATAAAGCAAGCAAATCAAATAAATACTGTTCTCAGCTGAGTGACGTAATTTCATTTATTTTTCATATTCAAAGATGGAACAAAGAACAAAACTGCTCGAATTTTTGTTTAACCGCGTTCATAATACAAAATGTGTTTTTAACTATATTATGTTCAGCAAAATGATGAATAAGAAGAACAAAAGCATTGTTTTGTATGGAAAATAATAAATGTGTAAATATGTTTTCTTTTTCAAAGGTACCTTTAGTAAACTGCAATCTATTTGCAAATGCACGTCTGCATTGCTTGCCCATCTAGATCAAGAGGAAACTGCTCGAATACGAAGAGATAATTGGTATTGAGAAACGGTTTTGAACAATGCCAAAACTCTGTCGTTGAAACTCCATTTAGATCAACGATGCACTTTTCGATTATTTTTCTAACTTGCACTAAGCCCGGAGGTCTCCTGCAGAAAACACTCCCAGACTTTTTCCATTTTCGTCCCCCACCTCGTACGCACATGTTCCTTTTTTTCGATTATAACGCACGGCTCGTACACTTCACCCAACTTGGCATTGAAATTTCCCGCAGCAGACGATTGTTTAAACGTTCGTTTAAACACTCGCTGGCCAACTGAGAAGGTTGGAGCATATCGCTTATGACGCAGGTCATACCTACGCTTAGTACTCTCGTGAGCTTTATGCAAGAATTCGGTAACCCTATCGTATACTTTCCGGTTTACTACACGCATTCTAGTAATTCTCTCTTCTTCAGAAAGAGTATCTCGATCTTGGAAACGATGTTCACTACCTGCTGTTAGTATCTCATGACCGAATATCACATAATAGGGAGTATATTTAGTAGTTGTGTGAACAGTATTGTTCAACACAAACTCTACTTCGGAGATTCGAGAATCCCACACTCGCTGGTTTTCCCTAACGTAACTCCTAATCATCGCGTTTATTGTGCGATTCAGTCGCTCTGTTGGGTTCGCTTGTGAACGATGTCTGGCACTTGCCCAGTGTTTTACCTCGTACTTAGCGAGAAACTGTTGGAATTCCTTCGATTGGAAAATGGAGGCGTTGTCCGATATCAGAAATTGGGGAACCGAAAGACGTCGAAACCAAAACTGTTCCAGAAGCTCACAAACGCTACTCGAAGAAATTTTTCGAACCGGAATCAAGTGACAATATTTGGAAAATACATCCATTAAAACCAATAAATGTGCATTGCCTTTGGAACTTCTTGGTAGTGATTGAATGTAGTCGATTGTGAGTATCTGAAACGGTTTTGTTGTGACTCTTTGGTTTCCCATTTCTGGAACGACGGATATGGTGGAATGTTTGATTCTTTTACAGGTTTCACAGTTCAAGACGTGCTTTTTAATGTCAGACGCCATGCGAGGCCAGTAGAAGCGCTTTTTGATTTTTTCTACGGTTTTTTCGTACCCCACATGAAACGAGTTATCGTGTTCTTGTGCAAGGATTTCCTTTCGCTTTTCCGTTGGCACGCATAACTTCCATTCAAAAGCATAGTCGAGAACGTCGGACTGGGCCGATACAAATTTATATAAAAGATTATTATCGATCTTAAAGTCAGGAAATTTTTCCGGGTTTTCTTTCACCGAGGCAAACAATTTCGAATGCCAGTCCTGATTTTCGACAAGTTCCGAGACTTCCATAGACCTGGACAAAGCGTCCGGAACTATGTTATCCTTTCCTTTTCTGTGTTTGATGAGCATATCATACTGTTGCAGTTGTATGCTCCATCGTGATAATCGGGATGAGGTTCGCCATTTAGATCTCATTATAAAGGTGAGAGCGGAAGAGTCAGTCACTAAGGTGAATCGAGTCCCTTCGATGTAACATCTGAACTTATCGATACACCTCAGTGCTGCTAATCCCTCTTTCTCGGCGGCATGATAATGAAGCTCAGCACCTTTGAGCTTCTCCGAGTGATAGGCAATTACCTTTTCATCCCCATTATGCACTTGGGTCAATACTCCTGCAACAGCATGATCGCTGGCATCTGTCTGTACAGTGAATGGCAAATTGTAGTCGGGGTTTGCCATAACTGGTGCGCTGATAAGCCTTTCTTTTATGCGCCGAAATGCCTGATCCGCTTCAGCCAACCACTCTACCTTCTTAGGGCGATTCCTAAGAAGGTCTGTTAGTGGTGCGGTAAGTGCACTAAATTGAGCAATAAATCGCCGGTAATAATTGCACATACCGATAAATCTTCTTAATGCACGAACAGATTTGGGTACCTCATAAGTCACGATCGCATTGACACGATCTGGGTTAGGTCTCAAACCGTCTGTTGATAGGATATACCCTAAGTAGGGCAATTCAGGTACACAAAATCTAGACTTTTCTAAGTTTATTCTAAGATTGGCCCTTTTGAGTCTTTTTGCTAGCTCTCGTAACATATTTGCATGCTCTTCGAACGTTCGACTCACGACAACTATGTCGTCCAAATATACAAATATGTGGGGCTCAAGCTCCCCGAACCCTAGCGTGATGTCCATGAGTTTTGAGAGACTAGAAGGACTGTTTGAAAGACCGAAAGGAAGGCAAGTGTATTGATACAGTCCTCTCCCAGGGACGGAAAAAGCTGTATACTGACGTGATTTGGGGTTTAGTGGGATTTGTAAAAAAGCTTGGCTGAGATCGACCGTTGAGATGTAGCGAAACGAGCCGAGACGACTAAGGATCCGGTCTTGATGGGGAAGCGGGTACGCGTCGCGTTTAGTTCGTTCGTTGAGCTTCCTCGCATCAAGACACAGACGAATAGCATCTACGTCTCGTTTTGCCACAGGAACAACTGGCAGTGCCCACGAAGATTGTGAGCGCTCAACAATGCCATCGCGAATCATATCGTCTAACGCTGTGTTTATTTTTTGCTGCGTGTCTGGACTCCACGGGTATGGATTCTTGCGGATTGGAGGCAGACTTTGAAACTCATCGGCTATCTCTATTGTATGAGTGAGCAGGCTAGTGCGACCTATATCACCGGGTTTTGGGGTTAAAAATAGATTTTTAATGTCTTCCAGTTCGGACAGTTCTTCGGGACTCAATTTGAGCTCTTCCTCCATCGGCTCGACCGAGTCATCCATTGTTTCGATGAATGTTTCGCGAAGTGATGGGTAGATCCCAAATTGATCCCAGAAGGACATGCCGAGATAACACTGTCGGTTTAGTGACGGTGCAACCACGAAACTAACAAGTTTAGTTGTTCCGTTGAAATTAACGGGTATTTCAACTTCTCCTAATACCTGAACTGGGCTACCTTCTGCTGTAATTAAAGTCAAATCAGTAGATGACAAGTTGATGTTAAGATTGGAAATTATTTTATGGGCGCCTTTTCCTAAAATGTTTTTATTTGAACCGCTATCTAATAAGGCAATGAGCTTAATCCCGAGCAACTCGATTTTCACATGAGGTCTGTTGTCATAACGCTGTGGGTGGAGAAAAATTGTATTAACCTCCTGCTCACGTTGTGAATGGCAACAGACTTCATGGTAACCAAGTTGGCTTAGGATAGCTGTTGTTTGTTCGATTTCTGATTGAGGACTTTTGAGAAGTGCCACTTGACCACCCCGCCTCATTGGGTAGTCTTTGACACGTTTTTTTGTTGGACAGTAGGGACAATCTGTTCCGAAAAAGCCGGGAAAACCACATGCTTCACAAAACGTCATCCGTTTTTCTTTACACTGATTGTGATTATGACCGTAATTATAACAATTCAGACAAGTACCTTCCTTCGGTGGGAGGTAACTTTTCACAATTCGTTCCAGAGGAGTCAAAACTCGACTGGGCCCTGGCTTCGGGTTGTCAGATTTCCCAATATGGTCTGATCTGTTATCAGGTTGGATGGTTTTAGTAAACTGAGGTTTGTGTTTCGGCTGTGGATCGTTGGAGCTGTTCCTCGGATTTGGGTACCGTTCTGAGTTCCTGAACTCTCTTTGAGATTTTTCCCCTGATTTCCACTGTCTATTGTTAGTGGACCTACTATTAGAGACGATTTCGTTAACCTGCCGATCGGAGACTCGATCGCGTTCCGGCCTCACATACCACTGCCAGTTGATGGAATCAAAGCTCTTCCCGAATTCCCTCATACTGTTTACTGTAGTGATATTTGCGGATAGCATGGCGCTCTTGTACTCCGAGCGGAGGTTACGAAATAGAATCTGGAACTTTTTGTGCTCGTCGAGCTGGATAGACATGTTTCGGAATATGCGAGACATTTCCAAGTAGTAATCTTGGAAACGCTCTTTTGAGCCTTGTTTACGTAAGTGTGCCTGTCTCTCATATTGGTAGTCAAGATCAGCTGGCAAAAATTCCCTTTTAAGTTCTGAAACAATAGCTGACCAGGATTGCAACTCGTTATGGGCATTGACCTCCATATACCAGGTACGAACTTTGCCTGTGAAAAAGTGATACGCGGAAAAATAAAGTTCGTTATCGGAAAATCCCTCAGATCGAGCGGTAAACTCTACCTCTCTAAGGAATTCGTTAAGACGTCGGCCATTGTCATTACCGTCGTATTTAATATTCCATTTATGGATCGGATATCTTTTTCCCGCGGGTTCGCGAATCTGTGAATTGTGGCTTAAATTATGATCAACTTTAACGGATTTCACCACATCTACATTATGGTTAGTACTCTTTTGATTTTTCGAATCATCCCGGTTAATTGTATTAAAATTATTCGAAGCGTATTCTTTTTCTAACCAACCTAAAATTTCTTTATAATTGGACTTAGGCCCAGTTGGGCTAGATAAACTAGACTCCTGTATCGATTCTGTTGGGTTTTTACGATTTTGTGTGGAAATTTGTTTTTCATTATTTAAAGCCACGATTGGTTGTTGAACACGATCTGCTTCGAGACGTTCCATACGCGATAATACATTTTCGAGCAGTGCTTTTAATTTCGAATTCTCTGTACGTAATCGGTGCATTTCTTGATCAACAGACGGATCAAAGGAACCACCAACTGCTCCATCCACTTCTTCTTCTTCCTCGCGGTGAGATGGAGTTTGTTCTACACGATCTTCTTCTCGCTCATCGTTATTTTCTTCTAGCATTTCTGAACTATTTGTGGGATTTTGGGTATCAATGGGTTCGTTTTGATTAATTGGATTCGAAGATTCATTACGCATGCGGATTAAAGTGTCATTTATGCTGTCGTTCTCGGCTCTCCGAACTGCCGGAAAAGGTGAAACTAATGAAAAATAATTGTTTAACAGTTTAACGCAAAGACTTGCTGTTTCGGAAATATTAGACAGCTCGAATTCGTCTACCGTGTGTGGTTTCAATCTTAAAACACGAAAAAGATAATGCAAAAGACGCGATTTGTATTTTTGATCAGGAACTTTTTTGTTCCGTCCTGGTTCTAGAAAATTCGTGATTTCTGTGACTTTCGAGTCGCACAATTGCAACTCTTCTTGAACTGAGTTCCAACACGCTACATATTCGATATCGGATTGACCGTCTATTTTTTCTTGTTTTAATGCATTTCTGCAGTTTCGCTCTTGAGAAGATCGAGAGTCACCTACAAAAGCGATGCGGCGAATGATCAACTCGTGGATCAATTCATCGTCGCTGAGATGTGATACATTCATTGTGAAATACTGTGGAATGATGTTTTCCATTGTGATTTTTTTTATGAACGGTAAAAAGATGCTTTTGAAAACTGAATCTAATAATTTGGAAAATGAAAAATGTGCTGATTTTATTTTAGAAAAATTTGATTTGCTTGTTGATTATATTGATCTTGAACTTTTTTTTTTGTTGATTTTGCACCATATAATCGAACGCGAGATCGAATCGTTGAACTATAATAGAAGTTTTTCTTCGAAGGTGAGGTTAATTTTTACCTCGTGCTTTTACATTTAATACAAAAAACTTTCCATTACATGAAGTTCACGTCAAGATTTTTGGTAACTAAACATGGATTTCTCAGAAACACCGATGAAAACGATGGTCTTAATCGTTCTCCCCCCTCAGTTATCTTAAAAACAGGGAAGCTGTTTTTCACGTTAGTCGCCAAAATGTAACTCTCCTTTCGTTACGCCCGCTCAGTCACAAGAGATTCCCCAAGATTCCCAGGGTCGGCTCAAGCTTGCCTTAATTAAGAAGGTGATAAGAGGAAGAGAAAAATCACACTTTAGTTACCGAATTCCTGGATTTATTCGGCACTTCGATCCCTATCGTTCCCTAACGTCCCTAGCTTAGATTTTACAATTAGACTTACGATTTTAAGTGTGTGGTGTCAGTGTCTGGGCCCGCCGCTGCCGATGACTTGCTCCTTTATCCTCGAGGATCCGATTCGCCGATCGGAAAGCTTTGGTCCGTTTAGGTTCGCTAGGATTCGCACCTGAATCCTTCGGATGGAATCAGCACCACGAGGCCGTCGGGATATTGGTTTCACCTTCGGGGGGTTGCTTTTCTGTCGGTTGGGCCACCAATGGAGGATTCCACACCAGTCTTTGGTCAGTCCGACCACGAGTCTCCAAGAGCGTATGTTATTGGACGCTCCTTCGGAATATCCGGAAAATGAGGTATGCCACCTCAGCCTTCTTCGAGACCAGACAGTTTACCGAGGCTTATCCTGGTAGAAATTTGCGCTACCCACGGATTAAGCCAAAGGTTTTGATCAACGAAGTCACTTAACGCGGATAAAAAACTTCCGGAACTAGTTAAGGAACGAGGTAAACTTTTGAACAAACACCTTTTTGTAGCGTAGGATGTTGCTTTCTTGCTGGTCCGAAACGAAGTGGAAGATCCAGCGGAAGTCTCCTTTTTCCCACTCCGTTTTTCCATTTTTTTGATGAACTTTTACCATAGGGCAATATTATACCACTTTGGTAAAGTTCTGAAGTGTTTTGTGGAGAGTGTGGTGTTGTTGCTACTGTCTACAAAACCTAGCAGTGTATTGTATTTTGAAATTTGAAAAAGACGTTGTGCCGCAACCTACTCTTAACTTTTTCTATCTTTTTTGATTTTTGTCATTATTTGTTTTGTTTTTAATAAATTTTGGATTGCAATTTTAATTTGTTTGTTGGCTTTTATTCTTAAAACTACCCTAATTAGCTAAATCGGTCGAAGTGTGATTTTTACCTTATGTTTAATTATAAATTTTAAGAAAATTGAGAAATTTCAAATAAACGAGGGAACGTACAAATATGGACGGTTACACCATTGTCAATTATCAGCGCAAGACCGAGGAAGGTGGAAAAAAACTAGCTTCACTGCGACCGTTAAGAACTTCCGCCGGCGTGTTTGTTTGGCTTGGAATTGCTAGACTAATCAAATTGGAGAAATGCCACTAGGTCTAGGTTGAACAAACTGGCATTTGCACGCACTCAACTGTTTATTACAAACTTGCTTATATCAGCATTAAGTGCAAACAATACAATCAAACAATTTACAGCCTTAAGAACTAATCTGTAAACAGAAAATCTCTTGCAAATTATCTTATTATAATTCAAAAAGTATATTAGGTGTCAAATATTCTGCCATTTATCCAAAAAAAACTAATCAATTGAATCGTTATCAGCTTGATCAAATCCCACCCACCATAAATAAACTTCACACTCAGAAACTTCAAGTATCCAATCCGATTAGTATCAAATTGAATTAAACAACACTTTCACCATTCAATTGGACATTTTCATTTCTTGTTGATTCAATTCTACCCTGAGTTCCACCCCTTGAGCTGATTAATCTGTGAAACCTAGCACAACGTGCTTCTCTGTATCATAGGTAGTGCCGCCAAGTGCCACTATAATGGAAAAGGTACCCCAAATGCAATTGCAATTCTTTCCTATCGTGAGACTTTTAAGTTGCATGACAAACCGAAATAATTCTCTACTAAACTAAAACCATCCGAAGGCATGATGGGTGGTCGTGCTTATGCTGATCCAATTAAATCTACAGGAGGGGAAACGAAGGTGCGACTTCATTTGAAACAGGTCAAGGGATTTTCTTTCATGCAACCAGGTATGACATTATTTTATCGAATGCCACCAGCCCATCTCAATGCGCTCCCAACGGGAATGCGATTTTTGCACCTAACCGCTATATCGGATTTCAGTTGTTTGGAAGATTTGTTACGCTAAAAGTTATAAGTGTTGTTTTATGGGAAATTTAACAAAAAATGTATGACATTAGACTAACCACCAGAGAACCTTTTTCTTTAGTAATAATAGTACTGCATTCAAGCAAACATGTCCTTAGGAACAAAATGGGAGTGCTTTCCAGAAGGTTATAAAGGAATTTTTAAGAGACTTTCTTCTGGCACTGAGGAATTCGATATTTGAATTATAATACTTTATCAATCTGCTTCAGTTCTTCTTGAACATGAAGTGAAATGACTGGTTGCGACTAGTTATGTTTGTTTTGATAGTTTTTTCGTAATAAAACTGTTTGTTTACATTTTTTTATTCGACTCAATGAAAGCTCACGTGAAATTTCGAGGGAGTTTTCCAACGCAGTTTTGTTCTGGAATTGCAAAAAAACTCTCCAGCACTAGAATATACCTACCACCGCCAAAGTTTCTGCTCATCTCAACATGCCATTTAATTGTAAATTATACCAATAATACTGCTAGCCAAGAGGCCCATCTAGCTCCATCGGAAAGTATAACATTATTCTGATTATCGGTCCAAGAAATTAACATTACAGTGACCTTGATGCAATTCTTATCATTCGATTTAGTAGGTAATCATAGAATTTTCAAAGCGTTAACGCAGTACCAAGTACTTATTTCTTTAACAAAATCATCCAGCACACTTGAATTAATCTCGGATATTCGAAAATGGATCTCAATTCCGTTTAACAACAAGATAGTGCTGGCATCTACGACGTTAACATACATATCTACATCTCGTAGAGAATTACCGAGGTATCTCTATATTGAATTGCTTGGCAAAGGTTTTCGAACTCTTGGTCTTCAGCGTAATTTGCACTGTTTCTTCACACATTATCGCAGAGTTTCAGCACGGTTTTCGCAAAAAGAGGTCAACTTCATTAAATTGTATGGTGTATGGGGCCGTTTACTTATTACTAATTACACAGGGTGGGAGTGGGGGTTTTACATTTGCTTACGAATTTTTACAAGGGTGGTAGGGAGGTTTTTAAAAATCTTACGTGAGAATCAATTTTACCAACACAATCATCAGAATTATACAAAACCAATTGACTCAGTTTAAAATTTTCGCTGTTCATTGTAGTTTTTTTACATTTATCTATAAATGTCATTCCCCTCTCTACACCGCTGATAACGTCTCTCTTGAAAAAGTTGAATCTACAAGGGATCTTGGTGTGATTATGGATAAATCTCTGACATTCAAAGAGCATTTAGCTGTAGCCGTGGTAAAAACAAAAACTGAGTTGGGATTTCTGGTAAGCAACACCAAAGGATTCAGTGACATTACCACACTCAATATAGGGTGATTTGCCAATCGTTGTCCCCTAACCCATCGTTGCACAGCATGACTTAAATTGTCAATATTTCAGCTGTTTTTCAACTTTTTCTCAAAAATAATACTGAATCATGGTCGTAGGAACGAAGGGGGGAGGGGTTAAACCCCCCTCCCCCATGAGGATCCAAAAAAGCAAGCGAGGTTATTCTACTCTACGCTCGTAATTTTAAATTCTGGGTCAAATTATAATAATAGAGTAAGGTTATGCAAGAGTAACAATCTAGACGAAAAACTAATGCCAAAATCTTAAAACCCCTTCCCAAGCTCAAAATTGTGCTTCAATTTTTCAAAATTTTCTCACTTGACCATAGAAATTCTGATCTGACTATTGAATTTTTAATCAATTCATTCATTTTGGAGGATCTGAATCCATAATTCTCATAACAAAATATGTATTTCTATATTCGTATTTTGGATTCTGTAACCAGGTCAGGATTCTTGGATTTTCAGTGAGAAAATCATAAGAAATTAGAAATGAGAAACTGCTTTGAAATCCTGGTTAAAATTTGGTTTTGCATTTAAAATTAGAATCAAGTTTTTCGAGATCAAATGCATTTTCAATATTTTGATTATAGTTTTCCAAATATGAAAAAAAGAAAGAAAAAAAAGAGTTTTATTAAAATCAGAAGTTTTTAAACTTAATTTTTACACAAATTTTAAAACTTCGAAATAACAGATTCATCATTTGATATTATTTTTAAATTCAGATTCAGATTTCAATACCGATTAAAAATAAATAATTCGAATATGGAATTATTTTATCGGTGAAATTTTATATTCTTTACCGCTACAAAGTAATAGGCCCGTTAGGAGCATAGAGATAAAATGTGATGAAAAGTTTTTCAAATTAAAATTACCCTTCCACTAATTTTCAACATCTTTGACCTAATTCTTATCTTATATTCGTCTGTACAATTTCAATTCTTAGATTTTCACATCGATATAGCCGGTAAAATAATTTCATAAATCAAATTTTTGGTGATTAACTCTTCTTTTAAAAAATTATTTAAATATTTAGTGAATTTAGATTAAATCTGAACCACAAAATTTCAATAAAAGATTCATGAATGAGGGCTCTATAACTTGGCTCATGAAATTCTGATCTGAAATTAAGATTTGGAAATCGTATTTTTTTTGTATACTTCAGAAATCGTACAGAAATTCGGATATAGATTCATAGCTCAATTTTTCAATTCAAGTTCAGAATTCCAATTCAGTAAGCAAATTCAAAATTCAGAAAAAGATTGAGCTTGCAAATTAGTTTTAAAATAAACATAAATTGTCGAGGAATTCAAGAGATCATGAACTTAAAATTGCTTGTCAATTCAATTTTCAGATTCCAAATTTTTAATCAAAATTGGTTTGTACATACAATTCATCTGAAAATTACAAATAAAAAGTAGAATTTGAGTTAATTTTCTAAGTTTTGTTTCATGCAAAAACCTAAATTTTATGTTAAAAAATCATCCACAGGATTATTATTATGGAATTTATTCATTATGAACAGTGATGGTAAATTTCGCCCGTCACGCTTGACCCGACTAGTTTTGTTTCATCAAACGACTGGCACTGTTCTCAATTGACGGAGCCTCACTACTCGCATGACGGATAAAGCACGACAACAATCAACATTTCTCCATCATCGACTGGCGAAGCTCCTACACAAGGTCAAAATTTCTCCTGAGAGTGACTGGCAAATCTCTTCACACTTCGATCGGCTGCTGATGGCAGGTACAACTAATTGAACGACTTGCTGGCAGAGAGCAACAATAGCAATAAAAACCGAAAACGGGCTTGCTGTCAGAAGCAACAATAAAAATAAATTCTTTTCTTTTTCGTCTTCGGTCGTCTTCGGCTTGCTGGCAGGAGCAACAATAATAATGAATGCGTTTATTTTTCGTCACCGGTCGTTTGAATGCGATTGCTTGACTAGGTCATTCTTTTAGCTTCAAATGACTGGGGAATGAATGACTGGCAAACGAAGTGACTGCTCGTTAAGTAACAGTCAATTGAGTTTGACGGACCAAGAGGCTTCACAGTCACAGCTTCGCGCCTCATGACGATGACTTTTGCCAAGCCTGATTATGAAAAATATTTGCTGTTAAAGAAACGTGTACCAGTAGACTGAGTCGATTTGGGGTCATTTTTGAATTTCTCAAACCCTGGGGTCTTAAAAGTTTCGTTTTGATTCAAAACTCATCCATAATTTTTTGTAGAATTTTTAAGTAACGTTTACATGAGTAAATTTGAACGAAGACCATAACCTCGTATCTTATTAGAAAAAAAAGTTATTAGCTGTTTAATAGGGGTATGTCTTTTCGCATAGATAAACAATAAAATCAATTGACATCGCTGCAGGGTGCCTAGCGAGGTATTGCATGACTACTTTTCATGCAATACTTCGCGAGGCTCAATCCCTATTAAACAACTAATAACTTTTTTTCCTAATAAGATAAGAAGTTGCGATCTTCGACAAAGTTGTTCAGCGGGAAATTTCCTTTAAGAATTTTATAAATTGGCACAAAAACCATCAGCTGGCTCGATTACACAGAAGAAACAAAAATGATGTTGATTTTTCAGTACAAAATATTCAATTTTGCCATACAAACCTAAAAGTTCAAATTTACTCATGTAAACGTTACTTAAAATTTCTACAAAAAATCATGGATGAGTTTTGAACCAAAACGAAGCTTTTAATACCCCAGGGTTTGAGAAATTCAAAAATCACCCCAAATCGACTCAGTCTAGTGTACCAGATCTTCACCTGAAAGATATGCACAAAATTCTATATTTTCCGATGTTCTGTTTAACATTATCACATTAAGGACCGCGAGACCGTAAGACACCAAAATTCGGCATTTTATATTTCAGGAACCAATAGGCAAAGTTCTGCAAGTTTAATGCATTTAAGTTAGTAATTTGTGTAAAGTTTTTTAGAATGAGGTTTTATTATTAGATTCATAACATTTGAATTATGCTTTTAAATGAAGCATACTAGCGGCAAGCGAAAAATTAGATATATTGTATGTGGTCCATTTTGTGTTTATATTGTAGTTTTTTTAAACCCGAATTTCTAACTAAAATCATTTATTTGATTCAAGTTTGCATTAAGCAAATTTGATTTCGATAGATTGGGCTTGTTTGATTTGAGTGAAAAATGAGTTTTTTAAGAAATAGAAGGTTCTCCCAAAAAACCTTTTTTTTTGCTCAAATCAACTCAGTTTAATCTACCAGAATCTAAAACAAATTCAAAGTTTTAACCATCGAAGAAAGCGAATTAAGCTCACCTTTATGGCTTATGACCAAGTTTCTAAAGTCACGACTTAATACGAAAACTTTTAATGTTAAAGTACATAAAAATGCATAATCATATATGTAGTAACAAAAATAATTAGTTTTAATTTTTTTTCGTATTGTATCGTATCGTGCATTGTTGGGCATATTTATAATAACAGTACATTGTAAATTGTTATCATTATTAATATAATTAAACAAGTCAATTATTTTTATCCAAGGATGAGTATCGAACCCGTGTTTAACCAGCTAAGGTTCCGGACGATAGAAAATCGTTAAAGGAAGAAAATATTAGTAAAGGAATGAATTTGGAAGGACCATAAACTACAAGATATAGGAATCAGGTTGTCGATCCCAGAGCGGAATGCTAATGCAGTGCAAACACAACTTTTTTTTTTTTTTTTTTGAGCAGGGAAAAGCCCCCTGGAGCAGTACAGTTTATCTGACTCCTCCAAAGGGCATAAAACCTCCTCATCGTTTTTATTTTGCATTTTTTCAACTTGTGTTTTTTTGTAAGGTTTGCGTACATATTTTTGTAGTTTTTCACGTTTCACACTTCATAATTATTCATTTTAATATTGATCACTAGCGATAGTTGATGATAATGGCGGTGGGTGGCGGTAGGTGGCGGAAGGCGGTGGGCGGTGGCGGTCGGCGGTGCGGTTGGCGGTTGTGGTAAGCTGTAGGTGGCGGTGGGTGGCTCGGTGGTGGGAAGAAAAACAAAAAAAATATTGCAAAACTGGCATTAGTCGGATGTTTGCGCAGGTTCATGATGAGGACTGATAGCTGATGGTACCTCCAGCGAGATTTAATCTCTTTGAAGGAGGTACACTAGAATCACTGATCAGTTAGGGACGTATTGGCGGATGGTTTTTCAGATTATGTAGTTAGAGATTTTGTTACGAATATGTTGTTTGCACATATTTTTAAATTTGATAAGACTCCTTTCTTCTTTCAAATTATTTGGCAGCTGATTGTACTTCGACTTGGAGAAGTAATTGTAAGATGCTTTAGTTAGGTTCGACTTTGGACATCTAACTTCCAGCATTTGGTTTCTTCGCAGATTGTAGCGGTGGTTGCGGATTTGTAGTGTTTCGTTGTGGTGGGTTGACGGGTTGTGCAATTTATTGTGGATTTGAACGAGGCATTGTAGTTCTCTTAATGCTAGAATGGGCATTATAGATTTCGCAGCTTCTGTGTAAAGACTTATTGTTGGGTGCAATCGTGTTTTTTTGTAGATAGTTTTCAAACATCGATTTTGAGTTGCTTGAAGCGACTTTAATTTTGTTTTCGTGGCACTTCCATATATTGCTACCATGTAATTCAATCTGGATTGAACGAATGCTAAGTACATGGCTTCTAACTGCTTCGTAGGGACAAACTTTGATACTTTCCATAAGAGGCCACAGGCAGCGCTGATATCGTTTTTTATTTGGTTAATGTGGGGGTGCCAAGATAGTTTGGTATCAAAAGTTAGGCCCAGATATTTATAGCTATCGACGTTTTCTATGACAGTCGAGTCGATGGTCAAAACTCGGTGCTCTTCGAGTCGTTTTCTAGGTGAGTGGAACACCATGTACTTTGTTTTGGACAGGTTTAGCGATAGCAAGTTTTCGGCAAAATACCCCATTAACATGTGCATGTCATGTTTCATCCGGCTAATCAAATCGTCTGCGTCTCTTCCAATATATGTTAACGATGTGTCGTCAGCAAATAAGCGTGTTTTACCTTTGAGCGCTAGTTTCGGTAGATCGTTCACGTACAGTAAGAACATTAGTGGTCCTATGTTACTACCTTGGGGTATGCCAACTGACATCGGTAGAAATGTACTTTGGGTATCGTTTATTCCTACGTATTGGACACGGTCGGATAGGTAACTCCGAATCAGGTCATTAGCTGTTCCTCGAATTCCATAGTAGTTCAGTTTATCTAACAACAGCTCGTGGTCTACGGTATCGAAGGCTTTTTTGAGATCGAGAAAAAGAACTGCAGCAAATTGTTGATTTTCGAACGCATCGTAGATTTCGTTAGACAACTCACTTGCAGTGGTCACTGTACTAGATCCTGTTCTGAAGCCATATTGATGACTGTAGAGAAGTTGGTGTGACTGAAGGAAACCAATTAATCTGCAAACTAGCAGTTGTTCCAATATTTTACTCAAGATTGAAAGTACAGATACTGGTCTATAGTTGTTAACGTCAGTTTTTTGTCCACTTTTGTGTATTGGGACGATCCGTGCAATTTTCAGAAACCTTGGGAATGTACCGGTCGTAATACTTTCGTTGAAAACATTTTTCAGAAGATCAGCAAAAAGAACATGATGCCTTTTCACAAATAAGGCCGAAATTCCGTCTGGTCCTATGCTCTTTTTTGCATCCAAGTTATGAATTTTGATCAAAACCTCCTGCTCAGTTGTTGGAGTTAGAAAAATTGATTCGGATAGAGCATTTGTCAATGTTCCATATTTATTTATGTTGCGTTGACTACAAATGGTGGAGGCAAGCTGGGGTCCCACATTCGCAAAAAAATCGTTGAAGTGGCTGGCAACTGACAAAGAATCGCTGGTGGCCTTTCCGTTTATGTTCAGTATTATTTTATTGGTTTTCACATTTTCCCGATTGGTCAGAGAGTTTATAGTTTTCCACATTTCTTTTTGACTTGAGGATTTGAAAAGAGATCCATAGTAGGTCTTTTTGGCTATCATTTTCGCTCGTTGAACTTTTTTGGACAGCTGCACAAGCATTTCTTGGAGTTGGGAGTCGTGTGGGTGGCGTTTGCTTCTGGCTAAAAGGCTGTTTTTAGATTTTACTAGCTTCCAAACATCATAGTTCATCCAAGGGCAAAAACCTTTTACCCTGGCACAAACTTCTACCTTTTTCGAATATTTTTTAATAAGATTCTTATGCAGGTTGACAACATATTCGAGTCTTTCTGAAGCAGGGCTTGTGGAAATATTGCGAGTTAAATTTTCAAATTCTTCGTCCACTTTGGAATAATCAACGATAGTTTTCTGAAGCTGCGTTTTGGTAATTCGTCTATCAAGGTTAACACTTGAGAATATAATACTATGGTCGCTTATATCAGTCAACAGTGTTTCATTAACTATCCTGTCGGCTAATGCTTCGGAGCATACAACATGATCTAATATGTTACCACTGGTTGGCCTAGTAACAAACGTGTTCGTAATAGTGAAGTTGTAACTATCCAAGATGGAGCAATAATCTCTAGTAGAATCGATGTGTATTTTGTTCGCAGGAATATTGATATCTCCGACTACTAAACATGGAGCACCTCTCTTGGAACCGGCTAATAAACTCTCCAGTTTATCAAGAAATATTGGTAAACTAAACGACGGAGGTCGGTAGATTGCGTGAACATGTAATAATCGTGATTCTAGCTCGATCGTGATATGGATGTGTAAGAAATATTGGTAAACTAAACGACGGAGGTCGGTAGATTGCGTGAACATGTAATAATCGTGATTCTAGCTCGATCGTGATATGGATGTGATGGAAACCTTCGAAATGGTAATTAAGGAGTACGTCGCATGTTATGTTTTCCTTATAAAAAACTGCAAGTCCACCTCCTTCTCTATCTTGACGGCAAGAAAAAATCCCTGTGTATCCCTTGAAGCTCAATGATTTTGTCGCATGTGTTTTTAGCCAAGTTTCTCCAATGACAATTATATCAATTTCATTTACGTACTGCTCGAGTACATCATTTATATCATCAACTTTGCTCATATTGTTCAAACCTCTAGCATTCAATTGCATTATGCGTAAAGTAAAACGGGAGTTTAAACAGTTTGTGTTTTTATTTAAAGAATCGATTGTTTCATAATAATAACTACAATTTAAAGAATTCATTTTAATATAATAATTAGGATTCGCTGATACAAGTTTTTAATTCAGTGTTGGATGCGTTTAGGTTCCGGCAGATCAGGGGATGATGTTGAACTCGATGAAGCCAGTCCACGTTTGTTAACGTTTTTTGAAAGAGCGTACAGTTCTTGCTTACTGCCAATATGTTCCACCTTTGCACCGTCTTTACGTCTGATCAGCACTTTACCATTCCTTCCTGGCCAGATGTATTTAAAACCGAATTGTTCCTGGACACCTTTCGCACATTCTAGAAGCTCTTTTCCAAACGAAGTCATTTCGTCACGAATGGTTATTTTCTTCGAGGATTGAGAAAATGATTCACATACATCGGAGGCGACTAGAACACCATGTGCACGTTTGTATTCAAAAAGTTTTTCTTTAGTCGCTTCATCTTTGAACTGAACAAGAATTGGTGCGACTAAATTCGGAGAGTTTTTTGATGCCAATCTTCTAGCATCAGAAATTTGATCGAGTTCCAAAGGACATTTAACAGCGGCACTAATCTTACCGACTAGTTCAAGCGTGTTTTCTTTTTCTACTGGTGGTACTCCTAGAATAACAGCATTTTTAGACGTGATATTTCTATTGATTTTATCCATTTCGAGTTCCAGGTTATCAACTTTGAGCATTAGTTCCCTATTGCGTTCCTCTGCAACTGCCAATTCGGATTTGATTTTCTTATTATCGTGTTTCAGCGAGGACAACTCATGGCGAAAAACATCGAATCCGTTTTGCAGACCATCGAACTTCTCAGCCAAAAAGTTTTGCGATTCTTCGATTGTTACGGATGTCTTCACAAGTGTGGCAATCTCATGACGAGTTTGCTCGAGCATAACCCGTGTTTGCCCAGCATCTTGTCGTGCTTCTCGCACTGCCTGACCCAACGCTCGCATTTCGGCTTGTGCTCCACCAGCATCTTGGCGCGTCTCACGTACTGCCTGACTCAACGCGCGTATCTCCTTCATTATTTCCTCGTTACCGGTATTGGCCTGGTTCAGCAATGCTCGTTTCTCCGTACATTCTACGCTGCATAAAAACGGTTGTTTTTTGGTTTTTGAAATTGCATTACCAAAAATTTGTTTGCAACGAAAATGCACATATCGGTTGCATTGAATACACTCTATTACTCGGGTAGAGTGTTTCTCGATCTTCTCACATAAATAGCAAAAATCAAACTTATCATTTTCATCGTCGCTCACCATGATCATCAAATTCGTAAACAACAAAATTTGGCGTCGCGATGCTCGAAACTTTACGTGAGACGTGAGCTTTTCAAAAGATACCGCTTTTTTGTCTATCCGAGGACGCTCGCCACCGACGTTAGTACCCGTGAGTTGGTTATCATAAACAATGGACAGTGACCGGCGTGGACGGTGTAGCTAATAGCAACCTCCAAGAGAATATATAATTATATTTATATTATACCTCAGTTGTGACCAATCGAGTGAAAACAATACCACAAACGGGCCTCGGAACCAGGCGGATTGCAGCAGATATCCTTTTCCAATTTTAGGTAGGTTTTTCAAAATAATTTTGGTGTTTATCAGGGATCCAAAGAAAGCACATCCACAAATAACGTCAGTGTAAAATTGGTGAGCTTTTTCCATTTTTATGTAATTTTCTATTTGTGTACATTTCAATATGTTTACCCATCAATCCTATCTGCCAAGTGGGATTTCCTATAAACACAATTAATAGCCCTCCCTTTACCAATCTGAAACAGCATCCTTGTATGTAAGGTCGCATGAGTTCTCTTGCACCTGAAAAGTTCATTTCGCTGTTCAGATTATCCCTATATGATTACATTGACTTGTCACGGTGTGCATTATGGTACCACACTGATTCTCAATAACAACACTTGAAATGAGTATTGAACCCAGGTACTCATTTTGGCATCTAGTGTTGGGCTTGATTGTTAGTTGTACATCTTGTATCAGCCAATTCAAGATGTGTGTAGGCACCCAATGCTATGCTATGCTATGCTATGCTATGTATCGTATCGTACATTGTTGGGCAAAAAATCATAGGTAAAATCTGTCACCAGTCAACCGTCCTAGCTTTGTGAAACTTAATTTGATCCAAAACAGTTTTTCAAGCGGAAAACTCTTGTGAAACATTTCTATATTATGTGATTGTTTCCTGATGATTGATGCAATGCTACTGAGGTTACATTAATTACAAATAAACCCACTTACATGAACAAAATATTTAAATCAATTAACTTTTTGAAAAGATAAATTCTAATACAAAATTGTATATCATGAGCATATATCAGTCAAACAATGTGAAACTTTGGGCAGGGTTGTGTCCATTTTCAAGTTTTAAATTGTTATTCATTTTGTAAAAATCGATCGACTTCAAAGTCAGTCCTAAAGCAATTGTTCTATAAAATCACATCTTCTTCATAGGGGTAAAGGGGGGCAAAACAGATCACGTTCTTTAATCTTTTCACCTGTAAATAGGCACTTAAAAATTAAGCATTGAATATCTTTAAGTGCATTCTATGGGATTTTAAAGACATAACATTTTATGTTGGTAGGACATATAAAGAAATAAGCTCTACACTGGGCTAATAAGGTCAAATAACACTCTACTCAAATGGCTTCGGTTAAATCAAGAGGTAGATTGGAGTTTCTAAGAAAACTTCACGTGTGATAAATGCTATTCCAGCCACTCAAACCGGCGGCTTTGTGGTTTTTATTTTTATTTTGGGTCCGAATTTTCCAATCGTGCATTGGGCACTGACAAGCTGTTTTAAATAATTTTTTAAATTTTTATGTCACTTTTTTCAAACATTTGACTTTTTGGATCTTGGGCGTCGTACACAAATTACGTAACGCAAAAAATCTAGAATTTAGACCCCCTCTCCCCCCTATGTAACAATAAGTAACGTTTGATATGACCCCCCTTCTATAGTTACGTAACGCTAAATACCCCCCCCCCCCCCATATTCAATTGAGAAATTAAAAGTACACAAAAATTTATTTGATTTGAGTTACACTGCACATAAACACTGAATGAGCTGCAGTCGATGAAGTGACAGTACAATAAACATATACAGCAAAGCTCACTTCGTTTTATTCACGCATTGCGGTTTTTCTGAATCAAACTTTATTTACAAAATACTTAACAACCATTGACGCTTTCGAACAAGGGGTGCGTAGATTTGCTCGCCAAAAAAAAAGAAAATTACAATTCTTTTCTTTATGTTTTTTCCAAAAATTTGTTACGTAACTGAACCAAGTACCCCCCTCCCCCCTATGTAACAGCAAGTAACGCAGACTCAACCCCCCTCTCCCCCCTACATGCGTTACGTAATTTGTGTACGACGCCTTGTTAACCAATCCTGTATGAGTGCATCGACAAAAAAAAATCGAGTAAATTTGGTGAGCAATAGAACAGATAAAACAGCCATACGAATGATAGACTTAAAATTCCTGTTGGATTCTCGAAGCTGATGCGATCGCTAAATCAGTCATTTATCCATTTGTGGCAACTTATAATCAGATGGTTGGCTTGATTGTATTTTTGGGTCAGAACCAAACAATCATATTTATGTTCATGTAGACGCGTGATATCGCTGATAAATCTATATATTTTTCTCCGTGAGTTTAAATCGGGCTTTATAACTATGTAGTAACTGAGACATGACGTCTCAAAGAACTGAAATTACAGATTTTTCTTGCTATTTCGGTTACAGGACAATTGCTGTTGGCAGAGCGATTAGGAAGTAAGCTTTCCCAGTGAACAGGTATTAAATTGTTTTCCTACCTAGTTCCGGCAAAATCTGGGTCACATGTCCACCAGACAAGGCTTTCTTTCAAACGTTCAGAACATGCTAATGCAGCGAATGATGCGCCGGAATTGTTTCTGAGTGGTTTCCCTTTTTCATGCTCATGCCAACCTTCTGTCTTTCTTATGGTTTGTTGCTGTGATTTTTCATACACTGTTAGAATTGTTTCGAAAAGATGAGAACGAAATTTGCAATGAGGCATTTGGAAGGAATCCAGAAGGACATTAGAGGAGAGGCAGACCCAGAAACTTATGGCGGGGAAGCCTAGCCGCCAAAATCCGAACTATCGACGAAAATCTTCACTGGGACCAAGTGAAGACGCTGGCTCCGGATCGTCAACAGTGAAGATCTTTTATCACGGCCCTATGCACCGGATAATCGACGCGAGACCTTTAAGTAAAGTTAGTAAGAACAAATGTTGTTTAAGAAAAAGGTGTTCTCTATTTTTAATTTTTTCTAAGATAACCCCTCTTTTAACAAAATATGAAAACTTTATATAATTTCACAGTGTACAACAACTCCACCACTTTCGGGAAGTGATTGACTCGAGTGAAATTGCTTCCCGAATTGGGTTTTGGTTGCGGGACCGCAAAAGAAAGCCCTCTCCTGTGATGTGGCGGCCCACAAGCGAAACACTTGTACCCTGCCGCGAATCGAACGTTCTGGCACGCGATCTGCCAACCAACCGACAAAACGCGTTCAATTCCGTCCGGCAACAATCAACTGCACTCAAGTGTTTTATTTCAAATCAATCGGACGGAAGATTCTTGAGGTTGAATGAGAGACGCTTTTTTTTTGTTTATTTCAATAAAAATAAACACCCGCCTTTTGTTCGATCGAACCAAGCGAATGCGGTGTAAGGTTTTATTATTATTTTTAACCGATCCACTTTGCCACTTTTGCTAGTTTCTGTGAAGAGAAGAAAATGAAAAAAAAACTTCGTCTTCTGTTACTTCTCATTTAAAATACAGGCGACTAGTGCAGTAGAAAAAAAATCTGTCGACGGCATGCGGTCCAAATACTTGACGATCTCGTGATCGAAAAGAATTTCCTACTCAGCTCAGCTAATTAAGAATTGAGACCGATTGGGGTTCTCGCCAGTTCGAGAGGTTCTTTGGAATTTAGACTTTTTCTGCGTATCCACTGGATCAACCACGGAAAAATCGCTATTTTCAATTAATTTTTCATGAATCGATATTAAGAAATCCAACAAAATTTGCTAGACACGGTACCGTGGTTGAATTAAAAGAAATCTTTCGATTGCTTTGATTCAGTTGCTAGACACTTTTTCAGTTTTCAGAATACATAGGTATGTACAAGGGTTTCTTTTTCTTAGAATGCGAAAAAAATTCGCAGTCTCATCGAGGTTAGTAAAAACCATGATGTATTTGAAATTATGAATTTGACACCCTGCCATGTGGTGAATGAGAGACATGTTGATAAAATCAACAGAAGTTTCAACTTTAAAGGTTGATATGTGACCTTCTGGTAAACTAATGAGCAATTTTAGCTTGGAGCGAGTGAGATTTACCATGTTTTATTCTTTATGTACCAAGATAAGAACACTGCGTTTCGTTTTATCATTCAAAATTGCAAATTGGTATTTGAATCTAGGTGCAAGTGCCTACTTTATTTCATTTTTCCAAAATTTCAGATTTGGAGCATATCTCAAAAACTATTCTACTGAGTTTTTTTTTTAAATTTCGGATTGAGCGCCCGATTTTTATTAACAATAGATCGGTCAATGAAGTTCACGATTATTTTTTTTAATTTTGTTTATCGGAGTCATTATTTCAATCATGTTTCATCTAGAACTTCTAATGGAAACACCACCAATTCGAGCTTATCATAAATTTAACGATTCATTTACTTTGCCGCTATTTATTCGTGTTGGGTCCATTTGTCTTCATTGTCTCACCGAGCAATTCCGTTACAGTTTGAATTGAAACAGTAGGTAGTGGTTGAGAAAAAAAAACTTGAAAACTAGCCAAAAATCAAAAGATAAGTCGTTGTCAATACTGTTTCACGTATTTCATTTCAACATGTATGTGGATCAAAAATTAAAAAAAATGTGGATTACGAAATTTTCTTCAAGTTCTTGCATTGTTAGTTTTCTTTTTTCTCACTTTTGTTTGGTTATTTAATAGTATTGATAAAAACGATTGCGTCAGAACAAACACCGCTTTCGATGTTCAGGTTCCATCATTTTTCGCTCAGTGTGCAAAATTCTGTTGACGTGCTCAACTGGGAAAATTAATTTCATTCCATCCATTGCCACACCGACCGCAATTATTTAATCCTCCATTATCTGATTATCTTAATTTTAAATTTATCGTTTTTTCGACACAAAACAAAACGGGCAGTGCTCTCTGCCTTCAGGCGAGTGAAAGAGAGGGGGCGTTCATTGTTCCACAAAAAGCAATGGCCAACTGCCGCCAAAAGGGGGGACAATGGGTATTATCAATTTTCCAACTGCTTCCAAGAAAAGCTCTTGCCTGTGGGATGAATTTTTTTTCTACGTTTCCTAGAAAGCACACACGCCTCCGAAAAATTGCACGGATTTTTCCCTAGGAAGACATTATCTTTTTACTCATTCACAAAACATGCCATATCGTGAAACAATGAGATATGATCGCGCAAATGATAGCCTCACCAACATTAACCGGTAGCGCCGAAGCAAAACTTCGGGCTTGTAAAACTGTGATCATCACTTGTGAGTTTCCGTGGCCGTTTGTCCGAGTTGTCCAGCTGAATGGCGGGTCCAGCTGAGCGAGCGAGAGGGGGAAGGGGTCATTAAGTTGAGCAGCCAAGCCTTCAATTGCACCGCTCGCGTTGCTACTTTGAGCACATTTCATGGGAAAGATGCAACATTGACCGCCACCGTTTTTTGAGCAGCAGCAGCAGCAGCGTCCAAGTCAAGTCCAAGAATTGGCACCGAGAACATATTGTTGACAGACAAACGGTGGCCGAGTCGGTAAAAAAAAGTTGCAACAATCCCGCGGGGAGCTCTTTGGGGCCTCATTGCAGAATTATATAGTTCGGGTTATACGGTCGGCAGTTTGTTATGGGAACAAATTCAGCACAGTTTAACGACACTTATGCTATAGGTACAAGTACCACCAGCCAGAGCAAGAACATCTTCATCCATCCGTCGTCGAGTGCTGGTTGAGGTCAACGGTTGGTGGCTTTTTTCAAGAACCGGAAAATGCAATTTCATGAACCGTTAATCTCGGTGTAACGGCGGAAGTGCAATGTGTATAACATGCCTTGTTGTAATGTCAGTCTTCCATGCTACACGTATTTGAGCAAAGGGTTATAAACCAAAATTAATGATCACTTGAAAATAATATGCTTTTTATCAACATTAATTATTCACATGTTAAACGAAAATGCAATCTTTGAAGAACGATATAATTATTAACAATATTTTTACTTTTGGTCGAGATTTGTTCCTACAAAGTTTGGAGCCTCTACACCTCCAAGAAAGAGGGCCACAATTCAAACTTAACGAAAAATCGAGTTAAACACGGATTTTTGGTGGTCAATGTTTGGGTTCTTCGTGCAGAGAGGAAACATTTCGGCTAGGTAAGTTATTTGGTTTCGTTCATTTTAGAAGATTAATTGATGAAGAACTGTCGAAATCATGCTATCCACCGACCAAAATGTGCGGATGCCTATGCTACTAAAATAAATCGCGTGCATGTCAAGAATCACTGTTTTCAATATGAGAAGCGTTTAATATAACTCCACGTATGCTGATACATATCCGAAAAAATTTCTTACGGTTGTTTATAAATCTAGAAGTAAAAATAATCAATTAAAAATTTCCGATTCGTCTTTACTAGGAATCCGGATAAAATTAACATCATGTACAGAAATTTTGCTAACTGTTAACTGCACACACATTTGAATAATTTGTATGACATTCGAGTTAGAGTGAAAATTTCAATTCTCAATTATTTAAAAAAGTAGTCAATGACTTTGAATTCACTCACATAGCGTTTTCGTTTATTTTCCACTGGCTCAGTTGATAACTTTTTCTTCGTTAACACTAGAAAGACCGCACCAGTCAAAATGACTGGTTGGACACTTTGTTTGTTGAATATCTTTTGCATACTTCGCTTTAAAAATTCGCAAAAAATACGACTTTTCGTGAATTTTGAATCTCTACAAAACTGTGTATTTTTTATTTCACTAGCACTTTTAATAAGCGAGAAAAATTTCGCCATGGACACTCGGAACGTGACCAGTCAAAATGAGTGGTAAAATTCAAAACCCTATAACTCAAACAAGATAATTTTTTTCGCTTGCTTTTGGTTTCATTTGCAAGCTACATTCAAGACAATGAGTCCTAGTTGATTTATGGTGGGCAGAAGTGTGTCATTCGTTATGAAATTATTGATTTTCGATGCGAAGTCGTGATGATTTGAAGAAAAAGTTCTCGGATTGGCCGCTTTGTGGCGCTTCAAGCACTTGACTCCCATTTTTTTTGGTCTGTTTTGTTGCTCAACTATAATCGAACTTTCTGTCAAAATTTGGCGAAGTTTCGTCAAGATTTGTAAAAGTTATGTTAGATTTAATACATGTCCATTCGAGAAATCGATTAGTTTTAGGTGATAAGTATGTTTTATACTAAACTAATATGAGTAAAATTATTATGAATTGAGTACTTATTTATTCAAATTTGAAGACATCAGCTATGAAACTGAATAATTTAAATGATATTTCAACAAGGGTGCACGATATATTCTTATATGTTGGTTTTCCACCATGGGTGCACGGATTCACCGCAGTTTCTGCCCAAGTATGCATTCTTAGCTTATTAGGCTCGACAAATTTCCAATGCAAGTTCACTTACAGGTATTCCGGCACCCGTGTATATACCTGGCCAGCTGGCAACTGATTGAACATTCTTATTATAAGGGGAAACACATCTTACCTGTCAGTAACTCATGGGGTTTGAACCCAAGAATTTTCTTGCCGATACAAGGAATCGAACCCAGTACGCCTGGCATACCTAGACCAGACTCGCGCCAGCCTATCTGATAGACCTCATCGGATGCGGATATTTCAACATGGGTGCACGGAATGGCTGCAAATTCGCCGTTGTAAATTATAAAGAGTGAAATAGTTTTCAAATTGCTTAAAAACACAACATATTTTTGAGTAAGATATGATAGGTATTTGAAATGCAATATTTGTCTATCGAAAAACTTTTAAGGAAAAACAAATCAACGTGTACATTTGACAATGTTGATTCATCACTCACTCGATCCATGGTAACCGTTTTCCAATTTCTTGAATGTTGATCAGATCTTATCAGATAAATGTACGATTGCAAAAACCTGTTTTGTAATAATGAATAAATAAATTTATTATTTCAAGGTAAAATTGAAATATTTCTTTTCCAGGAATGAAAAAACGAAACTTTAAATAAAAATCGTTATTTAAATCATTATGCCTCAACATGAAAGACATGGTTTCGACTTTGCTTTGAATTGTAAAAATGCTTTTTAAAAATTTGCAAAAAGTCCAATATTTGAATAAAACGCGGTGAATCCGTGCACCCATAGTGAAAAACCATGTACATAACACAAATTTTTATTTGAATCTATAAAAGTCTTTATTCTTTACCTTTAGCATGCAAAAAAATTGATTTTGGATGAATAGCGGTGAATCCGTGCACCCATGGTAAATTGCTCTGCTTGTAGAAAAAAATATGCTTCAAAACCTACAATATCAGGTATAATTTATAGGCAACGTGTTGAAAAATTTCAGAGCGATGGATGCTAGAAAATATCTACTAAAAGAAAATTGAAGTGAAACCGTGCACCCATGGTCAATATCCATAGCCGTCTAACATGGTTTTATAATTTGATTGATAATGTGTTTTAATTTTTTGATAATTATTTGAAATATTCATTTTATGACATACACGCATTCGTCAACTATGCCAAACTGAGGTGATTCCGTGCACCTATGGTGAAAAAATATTACCATTTTATAACAAAAATGATATCGAATAAATAACAAAACAATTTCAAAAGAAAAAAGTTAAAAATATTATGATATAAAAAATTTCCCCTTTACCAGTCATTTTGACTGGTCACGGTCCGAATAGGTATATTCAATTTGCCGGTCCTTCTAGTGTTAACAAACAAAACCGTCACCCGGGACGATGCATATAATTGAAATGCATCGTCCCGGGAGACAATTTTGTTTGTTTATGAAGTTTTCCTCTGCCACCTTGCAGTGGAAAATAAACGAAAACGCTTACAGTCATAGTCACATTCAGGAATTTATAGACTATGTCCTATTTATACCCCGATTCATGGTACATTCGCACTAAACAGGAAGGAAACGTTCAAATTTTTAAGTTATCAGGAATGTGTTTTTGGCAATCCTTAAAAAGTGAATAACCATAAAAAGGAAGTTATCGAGAAGTTTTTTAGATATGATCCATATCTTAAATGCCATGAGGCAATGCTTTCGTTTGCTTTCTCACTTTATCAGGTAAAAATGAAAGTTTTGTAAAATTTCAGGAACGAAGACAAGAAATTTGTTACAGATTACTTTCTATTAGTTTAGATTAATTTTTTTTTTCCTCAAATGGAGGTGTTGTAGCGAACACAGGGTTTAAGCTAGTGGATCATTAACTACCAATCAAATGCCTTAAAAGTTGTAAGCACAAATTCATAAAAACTTTTCGATTTAAAAATGGAGATTTAAATTTCTTACACAGCGAAAAATTATTGCGATATTACAGCGCAAATTCCTGCAAGTAAATTGTGTCGCAAATGTTACTTGATTTTACATCGTCTCAATGTATCCGGCTTCTTGAAACCATTTTATATTTTTTGTACCGCTGCACACAGGGGCAAACTATACAAAAAGGCGATCAAAATTGTTTATGCCAAAACGAAGAACTTTTCACGAACTCGTTAGTTCGCACTGCAAGTTTTCCTCTTGTGGGGCTAACTACGCTAGGCCTACTACAGACCCCGTTCGTTTTTGGCAACATGCCCGAACATTTTGTGTTGCCAAAATCGAATGTTGCCAAAATCGAACGGTTTATTTTGAAATTTTTTTCTCTTTTTTTTCATAATAACTCTTTTTGTTATCATTAACGTTATTTTAAGTCAATTTCCGACCATTTTTAGAATATTTATTGTTTTTTCTCATGTTTTTGATGTATTTTGCACTATTTTTGTTTTGTTCATAATCTTTGTTTTTTTGTCATTTTTGCTGTTTTGGTCATTCTTTATCACTTTTAAGTTGATTTTGTCATTTTTAGTCTTTTGATTGTATTTGTTTTTTAATTTTTTTTTATTTTTTATCTTTTTGTAATTTTTTAGTACTTTATATATTTTTTAAAAACTTTTGTTTTTGTTGTTGTATTCTATCACCATTTCTGAACGTAAAAACGTATTTTTGGTGTTTGTCCAAATTATATTGGTCCTGTTATAGAGAAAACTCAAAAGTAATGTCGCTTCTAAAAACCGTTCGATTTTGGCACATGTGCCAAAATCGGATGTTGCCAAAATCGAATGTTGCCAAAATCGAATGTTGCCAAAAACGAACGAAGCCTGTATTGTGTGGTGGTAGCTACAATCAGTCTTCCGAAAATCACTCGGAAGAAACGCTCATGATAGGTTTCTAGTTGGAAACATTCAAAGCCGATTGCTGCTGCCTGTTGTTCCCTAGAGAATCGGCAGAGCGACAATGCGAAGTCAATGTAAACAAGATTCAAAAGCGAGAGCGGACTCGCATCTAAGTCGATCTCTCAAGCTCACTACCTGGTGTATCAGAAGTGATTGAGACACTGACTGATTCAAGATCCAATTCGAAAATCCACTCACTCACTCACTCAAACTCAATCAATGCGGCCTTGCATCGGTTCATACTGCCTGCGTACTTTCTGGCAAAGCGGCAGAAACATTTGTTCATACGTACTGCCTGCGTGTTTGAATGACTATTTTAATCCTCCCCAACAACAGCAACAACAAAGCAAGATGTATCAGGCAGACAGCATTCGATCATCGATCAGTAAACAAGTGAGTGAGTGAGTGATTGAGCAAGAAAAGTTATTGACTGAAAAAAGAAACTGAAAATCAGGTAGCTCCTCACTCAGTTGAGAATTCCAACTGGAGAAGAAACGTCTCTCTTTCAAATTTTATTTCTTTGATTCTCGGAGCAGCACTGTCGAACACAATCTTTGCCCCACTGGGAGATAAACCAACCGACAATTTAGGTTTTGCTTTCGGTGTTGAAAACGTGTCAGTGTCTCTCATGAGAATTGAGTGATATTCGGAACACTGGCTACAATTCTATCTGTATCTACCACTGCAAGGTATTAGGGTAGGCTTGCCAGATCCTTTCAGCAAAAAGCAGGACATTTCACGAAAAAAAGCGGGATAAAACCGAAAAAAGCGGGACATTGAAAAAATTCTTATAAAAGCTTAACTGTATAGCCAAACTTATACGCAAACCATCAGCCAAAGTTGTACACTAAGGTTTTTCTTTAACGCGGATTTATTTTGCTCAGTTTTTCTTACATGACTTCTATTTACATAGTTTTTTTTTGGCATATACACCGTTTTTTTCCACGATTCTCGTGGATTAACACGTTATTTGAGAGAAAATATTTCAAGTCGTACATGTAAACAGCGGATTGTGTAATTTGTGTTAAACAATTTTCGTTTAATTATTTGTATTAAAATTTGAAAAATCAAGAAAATTTCCATCTTTATATTCTTTGGATAATTGAGACAAAAAAGATAGTGTATATATTTATAACATAAGGCAATTTAATTAAGATTCCAACGACAAAACTTATTCTTAGTAAATAATTCTATAATCTTTAATAATCTGGAGGCATCTCAAACAATATTTTCTTCAAACATTGGTTGGACGTACTCCAAGAAAGCTTAACTGAGAAAAAGACGTATTTGAAAGATTTTATGTGTTGAACCAATGCAAATTGAGAATAAAATTGATTTTTCCAGTGTATGTCAGTGAACTTTGTAAAAGTTTTCCAAGAAAAAAAAACAGCGGGACATTTTGAGGGAAAAGCGGGACATTAAACTAAAAAGCGGGACATGTCCCGCTTTTGCGGGACGGATGGCAACCCTATATTAGGGTTAATTGACTTATTTTGAACCAGGGGACTTATTTTCGACCACCTTGTCCAGCTCTCTTATAAAACAACTAATCATGAACATTTCATCAAATATAGTTCAAATTCGGGGAAATTGCCCAGAAAAATCACTCTTTTCCCGTTCTCGGTGCATTTTCGAACTGAAAGTAAATTCTTTTCCAGTTCGGGTATAAAAAGAACGTTGTAGTATTATGGGTTTTATTGATTTACCAACTACGCTCTTCAACACAACTTTTCCAGTTTTCTTCGCACGTAGACTCTCGCCAGATTTAGCCGTTTCAATAATAACGGGCTCGGCAAGGTCTCTGACGTCCTGGAAAAGTCCTTCATCCTGGACCATGTGCTGGGTGGCTCCGGAATCGACGACAAATCTGACCCTGCGCTCTTTTCGTCCGCTGGTAACCCCAGCAGTTGAGCGCCGAGCTTCAACAGCCACCATAATTTTTCCACGTCGGCCTTTACGTTGGGCTGGGCAACGACTTTTGTAGTGCCCCGGTTCGCCACATCCGAAGCAAATTATCTTCTCCGCCTTTCTGGCCTTCATCGCGGAGTTTGGTGCTGAATTCCTTGTTGGAAAGTCCCCTCGGCTTTGAAATGCTAGCTCTGCGCCCAGGAACATTCCTTTCAGCTCCAGTATCGGTTTCGCACAAAGGTCCGCAATCGGTAGAACGGTCCATTACAACATGGTTGTAATCGTTGGGAACCGCCGAGATCAGCGCGTGGAGCTTTTCATCCGCCGGGATGTTTGCACCCATACGCACAAGCTCCCGAACAATCAGATCGTATTCCTCAAACAAATGACTCAACGATCTGATGTTCCTCCGGTGTTTGAGGTCATGGAGCCTGTCGCGCATCGCTATCCAAGAATAGGTGCCAACGCGCTGGTAAGTCTTCACCAAAATGTCCATGGCCTCCTTCGCATATCGTACCCCGATTATGCGGTTAAGGACGATATTGTTGACGGCCATCACGATCTCGTCCAGTGCCTCGGAGTCCTCGTTTTTGCGCTTCCGAAGGGCTACCAGGCGCCGTTTCTCTGTGGGCTCCTTCATTGAGATGGCGCAGCCGTCTTCCTCAGAGGTTCGCTCCATGGTGTGGATGAGGTTTTTAGCGACTAATCGGCGCTCAGTCCTCCACTTCCATGCTGCGAAGGTCTCCTCCCAGCCGTCGAAAAGAAAGTCACGCATGCTACCCGCAGCGTGACTGGTGACGGCATCGAGAGTACCCCTCTCGAAAGACAGCCCTCCCCGGGCTGGGCAACTAGCGGAGTCGAGAGTAACCCTCTCAGAAACCGACCATTACCGGGCACGTTCCTTGGCAGCTGGTTCCTCCGGATTCCTGGTGGACCTCGCTTCCTTCTTCGGGACCTGGGCTTGGGTGGGACATCTTGGCTGACCACCTCGGACCTCGACTGATTCCTGGATGACTTCGGCTGACCTCTTCGGACCTTTGGATGACCTCTCGGGACCTTTGGATGACCTCGTGGGACCTCTGGCTGACCTCTTCGGACCTCTGGCTGGCTGGAATGCTCCTGGACTCGCTAACCGCAAGTGTTGGAAGAATTTCTATAGAGTATCCCTCTAACGCTGTCTCCTTATTCCTCGCCAGACGTGTCTGGGCCCATAAACTGTTGAATTCAATGATTTAGCAACAGGGAATTGGTTTGGAAATGAGATACCGTTTATTCATTTCTGTTCGTCAAGTCCTTAAAAGCTAACTTAGACCTATAGCGATAACAATCTTGTCGCTTAACCTAGGTGATTCCCAACTCTGAATCATTTCTTAAATACTATCGTATTCTGGGATAACCACCCAGAATAAACTGCCAACACTGCTGGGTAACTCATAACCACTAGTTGTGTTGGCTGAGTTTAGCCAACTACCGGAAAACCGTAAGTAGCAACAAATACATATCGTGTTTTATTGGAACAGATAAGATACGTAAAAATGCCTGCTTGGAGACATATCGTGTTTTATTGGAACAGAAAAGATACGTAATAATGCCTGCTTGGAGAAATACTGCTGCGTGGAACTGTGATTTAACATTCAACTGTATAAAATTGCTTGATTCTCTTGTGCTTAACGTACCGGAGGCGGTCAAATGACGGTTTTGAAACTTTGAAGGATGATTACGCCTTATATAATTTTTTTTTCGCCAAATTAACGACAGGACTATTTTTATTTTCAAAATGCAAGTATTTTTGCATTTTTAAATTTTTCTAAGTGTTGTGGTTTTCGAATAACGCATGTGGTATACCTATTCATACCGCGAGTGGTCAAATGACGGTTTACACTGTTTTCGCTAAAACTTTCTTGTTTCTCAACCGATTTCTTTAAAATTTATAGTTTTGAAAAGCTTATAATGTGACTCAAATATGTTTCTCAGACAGTCCAAGAAATTTTTTATGAAAAAACATGCTTCAGGAAAATTGCTATGAATCAGTTATTTAGTACTCGAAACAAATTTCACTTAGTGCCTGAGAAAGCTGAAGTTAGAAGCTATATGCTGCACATACCACTAATCCAAATTGATAAAAAGTTCGAAAAACAGCTACCTTTGAAAATTCGTCATAAATTATGTATTTCGTATTTTACAAAATCTAAAGATGCCAAAATGTGGCAAATTACGTCAACTGTCCAATTCATTTTTTGAAAATTTTCTACTGTAACAGGAACAGCTTTGGCGGTTGATTGATTGAAAAGTACGGGTTTTACACAACTTTTTTACATTTTTTGTGGGCATGACCTTAAAAAAAATTTATAAAAATTTCCGTATGTGCAGCATATAGCTGCTAACTTCAGCTTTCTCAGGCACTAAGTGAAATTTTTTTCGAGCACTAAATAACTGATTCATAGCAATTTTCCTGAAGCATGTTTTTTCATAAAAAATTTCTTGGACTTGAAATAACTTTGAAATAATTGACTGTAGCTGAAAACTGTCTGAGAAACATATTTGAGTCACATTATAGGCTTTTCAAAACTATAAATTTTAAAGAAATCGGTTGAGAAACAAGAAAGTTTTAGTGAAAACAGTGTAAACCGTCATTTGACCGCTCGCGGTATGAATAGGTATACACAAAGTGTCGGTATGTTTAGTGTTAATCAAAGTAGTTTGTTATCTTGAGAGCACCTTTAGTAAAAAAAAAATGAAGGAAAAAATTACCAGATTAATTTTTCAAGTTTACTAATAAACAAATAGCTGGTATTGTTTTTATCTAGCAACAAATTGTAGCCCTTCAATCTACTAGGATAAGTTCAATTCTAGAGTTTGTTTTGATTAAGTCGTATGAACCAATATGAACAAAATTGAGTTATTGAATGCTGTTAAACATGTAATCTATATTACGTAAAAATTTCCAGAAGAGGTTCAAAAGTAAGTCCTTTTCCTTTGACACTCTATTTTGAGGTGCTTGGCAAATAGCCATACTAAAAATATCTCAAAATCTCATATCAATTATTGAGTCACTCGTCATAGGGGCATATCATGATAGATTTTAAATTAATGAAGCAGGTTAGCAAGAATTAGCGAAGCATTTGCAAGATCAAAAGTAAGTCCTTTTCCTTTTTCGCTCTATTTTGAGGTGCTTGGCGAATAGCCATACTAAAAATATATGAAAATCTCATAGTCACTCTGCAGACGGGTTAAATCATGATGGATTTATAATTTTTGAAACAGGTTAGCAAGAATAAGCGAAGTTTTTAAATTATTTTTATCGATCTGCAAATGACATATATTCTAGAAAAACTAAATTTATGCCTCTATCGAACACATTCACGTATTGCTCAGCTATTTTATTATCGTATACTAAATTTCCAGACTGTTATGAGCGATATTTAAAATATAAGAATTAAAAATGTGTAACAAAACTTTAACAGCGATTTTCTCGAAACCAGTCAAGTGGTTTATACGACGTAATCAAAACAAACTCTAGAATTCATTTTACATTCACATAAAATTACACCCTTTCGAGAATAAGGTACTCCAAAAGTTGATTCGTCAAAATCGAACCCTTCAATTTTGTTGCATTGTGTAAACAAATCTCAGCCAATTTTTCACTTTTCTCCCCGATGCACCCCCTTTAACGGAACTTAAATTTGAATGGTGATGTATTATCAATCACTCTTCAAATTAGCAAAATGATGCAACAAAGTTGGTAAGAGATACAAATTCGATAGGAACCGAAATCATTGCCGTTAATTAGTAAAGATAAGATAAGACAAAATTGTCATTTTGTACATATAAATCAGATAAGGCTTTCGTGAATGGTGACAGATAATGTTAAGGCTGGGACAAATTGACAAAAAAAAACAATTTCATTTGTTTTGTAAGATTATTTTTGAGTATGACTTTTTTTCATTTTCAAAGGCTTTATGGGAACAAGTCATGCTTCACGACAACGAATGTTCAAAAAACATTTAAAACACCATTTTTTTACAAAGCTTTTTTGGGGTTTTTATTGTTGATTTTAAAGGCCCGCTTTATGTTGCCCCGTTTCGTGAATACTGATAAGTTATCCCTTCAGTGGTGTAAATACTGTAACTTAAAAGCATTATCAAGAACGTATACATATTGGACTGTATAAGAATCTGTTTTGTTGACGTTTAGTTAGAGGGAAGTTGGGAGCTCGGTTTTCGGCATTCTTCCGCTTAACGCTATAATTAATTTCCTGAACCAATTCTTGATGAGTAATTCTAAAAAAACATCATTCTTTTGACAAGTAAACTTGCTTCGGGAATAAGAAAAAATAACCGTCGTTGGCGGCTCAAAGGAAATGGATACAACCCACAAGCCGCATTAAAATATGACAACTTTTGCGAAACGCATCACAACACCCCCAATAACAATACAGATGACAGTGGAAATTAGAATATATTAAAATTGCATGAACTCCGTGTCAACTGAACAGCATAACTCAACTCGTTTAATTTTCTCCCGGGCCCTGGCTGACTGACTGAATGGATGGGCCAGTAAAACATGATTCATTAAATAATTGCCGAAGCCTGGGACACTCCCACCTCGTCATCGTCGTCATCACAATCATCTGCAGCCCATGCAGTGCATATTTTATCCCGCGCGCAGCATCAACAACGAGGGATGATTTGTGACGCCGTCTTGTCGCGCGCAGTTCGCGGATCAATGTTGTTATAACCCTAACTCTGGGCCACTGTTGCTTAAAACCATCTCTCAGCTCAGCGATGGCCACAGTTCATTCGGTTGATTGCAGCATCGGAACCCTTTATTTGCACAAAACTGAAACCAGCGTGTGTCGGGGGGAGGAAAAGATAGGGTATTTGTTTACTAGTTGAAGCTCTCTACTATAGCCATAAGATGGAGCAGTGAATGGAGCTGTCTCCAAAAGTTGTCCAGACGCCATGCCGGCGCGCTGTGAATCAGCCAGCAGCTTTTCTTGTGGGAGCGAGGGGGTATTCGAAACTTGTTTGTACCTACATAACCCGACCTGCAGGCTTTGCATGTTTTTGGTTGTGAGCGTCACTAGGATAGTTTGTTCAAACAAATAAATTGGCAAGCAATTTTGTAAACTGCAAGTGATTCAGAGTCAACCTGTGTCAACATCTTTGAAAAGGTGGCGCGAGTCTACACACACACACTAAAGGGCGAACACGAAATTATTGCGACACACTCAAAAGGGCATAACTTTTTTACTTCGGGTTAAAATCAATCAAATTTTGGCGGCACACTTTCTCATTGATGTGTATTGTTTACATGCTGTCAAACTCGAAGTCGTGTTTTTCGATTCAACGAAAATGGAAATGAACCAACGCGAGTCGAGAGAACAAATTCTTTCCAAACACCTGGAATTTCCTGACCTATTACACCGGCAGTTGGGAAAAATTTTTAACACTCAACATTCAACCATCTACAGAGTGTTGAAGCGGTTCCAGGAGCGGTTGACGTTGCAAGGGAGCTCGAAGAAAACCGGAACCGGAGAACAAAAAGACGGAGGGAAAGGTGAAGCGGATGATTAAAGCAAATCCCAACATCTCAAGCCATGATTTGGCTAAAAAGATCGGCATGTCGCCGAGCTACGTCCAGAATGCAAACAAAATAGCTGGACTACACACATATAAGGTACAGAACTTACCAAACCGCGATGAGCGGCAACAATCGACAGTTAAAACTCGGGCACGGAAGCTCTACGAGAAGAGGCTGGCAAAATATGACTGCTGTGTGATGGACGACGAAACGTAAATAAAAGCTGATTCCGGGGTTCGAGTTTTCCACCGACAAGAGCAAGTTCGATGTTGAAGACAAATTTAAGAAGAAAAAAATGTCGGAGTTCGCTTTCAAATATCTCGTTTGGCAGGCCATCTGCTCTTGCGGACTAAGGAGTGAGTCTTTCGTGACAAAGGGCACAGTAAATGGCGAGATCTAGGAATCGGAGTGCCTCGAGAAGCGCCTTTTGCCGTTATTACAGCAGCACGTCGAAGCCCCGCTATTTTGGCTAGATTTGGCATCATTTCTCTATTCTGAAAGTGTCCTGGAGTGGTATAGGCCAATTCTGTCATTTTGTTCCACGTCCGAGAGAAAAAAAAAAAAGAAAAATAAACATAAAAAAGGCCTGCGTCGCTACTCGCCTTTGTCAGAGAGATCCATTTATCCTAGGCAATATGCGTCGCGAAAATAGTCTGAAGTGATGTAAATTTTGTCATGATAACTATGTTTATGATTCGGAGTAGGAATGTATTGACACAATCGGTTTAAAGCAGTGCAGTGGTTTTAAAACTTTTTCGCTCACACCCAGCCCCTCCTGTCTCGATATATTAGAGCTCACCACCCACCTAACAGTATTTTTTAATTTTTTTTTTTGCAAATTGCAGTGAAAAAAGAAAACTCTGAACCTTTCCATTGACCCCTTGCAGGCCCTCCAAAACCCTTTACTTCGCTAAAAAAAGAATTCCAGAAACTTAGTTTTATGATCACAAACAACATTTGATCTTCGAAAAGCTTTATAGTTCAGGACAATATATTTTATAAATTGCATGATCACAGGGGCTAAGGAAGTTAACCTTCAGTACTTTTTTTGGTTCTAGTTTTTACACACTCCAAATAGCAATGCATCGATACACATCTGAGCTTCAAAGATTTACAGAAATTTGGAAGTAAAACAGACAGCTAACCTCTCAACTATAACTACTGATGGGCTCGTTGTTACTAGCCTACGAGCGATATTGGCAAACTGCTCCGGACAAGGTTAGTTGTGATATGTTGAACTTTTTAAAAATAAATATATTTGTGAAAAATAATTCAATAATTTTTTTTCCTATCTAGTCCCCCATTTAGTTCCTGATTGATCAATAACCAAACGAACGACACTGGATCCCGTTTCTTTCATATGGACTCCACAAATAGGTCCAAAGATGGCCAGCGAACCCTGTAGGTATATCTAGTGTTATGAAAATGGTCAAGGCGAGAAACTCGTTATGTTGTGCAAGTTAACTGCCACGTCGCGTCATCTCGCGAAATAGAAAGCCCTGCGAAATCGAAAGTATATCGCCGCTTACGTTAATGTTTTCTAAGTAATGGGACAGACAGCGAAGCGCAATCTGCGGACATCTTAACAATACGCGAAATTTTCCTGAAAAAAAAAACAGTTAAAACAAAACCCAGCCCCAAGTAGATGATATATGCTTGGGCAGTGTTAATTGCCAATTGTGTACTTGTCTCCGGTCGGTCAAACAATATGGTGCCAAAATTTTCTCCCCATTATAAGTTCAAATTAATTCAGAAAAAAAAACCAGCGAGTTCTCCCTGCGGCAGTCGTGCGGTTTGCCAAGTCGTTAAAACATTCGAAAATTTTATAGGAAGACGTCTTCATTGCACCTCACCACCATGCATCCGTCGTCGTCCACTCGAAAAGGCACGCGCGATAAAACTGAAAAGAGATACCCTAATACCATAAAAATGCAAACAAGAAAAAACTGCTGCTACTTTGAAGCAGTTTTCGAAGACATCTTTCATCTCCTCGGGAAATGTAGACGTCTATTTTATTGCACCCAGCAGCATCATGACTATTGATGAAATCGATCGATGGCTCTCGCCTCTGGTGTTAGTAGAGGATCAATAAAAACAACAAAAGGACCTAGTTTTTCTTTGATGTGTTTTTTTTCTAAAAATGGTGTTCCTAAACATGATGGCTTGAGCAGGACAAACCAGTAACAATACATGTTAGATAGAGGTTTTTTTGGTTCGAATTAAATTTTCAATATTCCATAAAAAAAATGTTTTAAAGAAAACTGCAAAAGGGTGCTGCATACATTTAGGGATAAAAAAAATCTACAATAAATTTTCCTGGCTAAAATCATAAAAATAATGTATGGATGAATAAAGTTAAATTGAAAAAATTATTTAAAAAAAATTGGTGACTGTCCGAAAAATATGTTTATACCAACAGTGTTGGGATATAATAATGAAAGCAATACAAAGTAAGGTTGCCAGATTGAATTTACTTGCCAAAACAAACAAAAAAAAACAAATTTTGTTGTAATATTTTTTCATTTATGCGTCCAAAATATTTTTTTTGAGCAAGTTTAATAAAAATAATCATGAGAAGTATGTATTTAGAAAGCCTAAAAAACTATTTCAAAACTGCTGATGAAAAAAATTTTTTTTTCTTGATTTATATTGAGTAACTCCTTGGTTTTGGCAAATTTGCTTGGATATTGCCCGAATTTTAAGTCGAAATTTTGAAATTGAATGCTCTGATTTTGCCAGATTTTTAGATAAAATAGTCTGGATTTGTCCGGCCCGTCTAAGTGCTGGAAAAATTCTGCCAAGCTTAATATAAAGTTTGTAGGTAATATGTATCATTGAACCAATCCATCAGTTTGGGTAAAGTTTTTTACGGCATCGAAAAATGTTAAAATACATCTATTACTCGATTTTTTAATTTTTCATGAGAATCAAAAACTTCAATAAAAATTTTCAATGCAAGGTCAAAAAATAACACATCATCGTGATAAAATATCTAAGAGCTAACGCTCATCCAAAATAGTGAAAGTCTGACAACCGCCTAGCTTTTTATATCCAGTATTTCGTTATCAGAGTAGGCTATGAGTAGGCCACATTGGACGCAATTTTTCGTGCTTTTTTAAAATTTTTCGAATATAATAGTTTAAATAGTAAAAAAATCGTGCAATTATACACAGACATTATCAATAATTTCAGTGCAAATAATCGAAGTGACATTAGCAAGTTAAGGCGTGGTTTCAAACAAAAGTTGTGCAAAAATGCAATATTAATTCTTGCTGATTCGATGTTTTCGACAAATTTCTTCGTAACAAAACATCTTTAATGTAGGAGATACTGCAGTAAGATGTTTCAAAACAAGTTTAAAAATATTTCAACAAGGGACATTTCCCCAATGAACCTTTTCTAGAAAACTTCTTGATTTATGCAAATTAAATATTGTCTTAGAATCTGGATGTAAACGTGCTTGTATTTTTAATATCGTTTTTTTTTTTTTGAAATTTATACTTATTTCTTAGGTATAATTTTTCTTTTCGTTTCATGAGAACAGAAAACCTTAATCAACATTTTTCAATTTATAGCTGTCAGAATTACATTTCAGGATACTATTTCTGCCATGTAACTAGATTACTTACATTTGAAAATCGGCTTTCTAGAAATTGAAAGAAATATTATGATTTCTAAATAAATACCAGTTTAGAAATCAAGACAATGTATCCGCAAAATATTTGATTTCGTTTTGCTCATGAGAACATAAGCACTATTTGTTCTAATTCATTGTTCATAAACGCCACAAGCCCAAAATATAAAGATGGCTTTACAATATTTTTTTCTATTATTTTTTTTTTGCATTGACTCATAATACAAAATTACTAAAATTGATATATTTTTTAAATTAATAAAATGAAATAAAATTTCTGTATCTATCACTTTGCAACATATTGCAATTATTGATATTTTTTATGATTTTAGCTATAAAATATTTAATTCCGAAATTTTAAATTAGAATGACTATGAGCTGTTTTTTGGTGTTGTTGAAAAATTACTATTAAGTTGCATAGCTGAAGTAAAAATAACAGAGAAAATCCCCTCTGAATATAGAAAATTAAAAGGCTTCTTAAATGTGAGTCAAATAAGAGCAAAGAATAAAAGGTTTCCAAAAGGGCAATAATCATTGAAAAAAGTTTCACAAAAATTGTAATTATAAATATTATTCTTTTTAAGTTAGACCCTTTGTCCCACATCAATTGAATGGCTGGGAGAAGTACCTAATATAATTGATGCGGGACAAAGGGTCTAGAACGCACCTTTGAAGCTTTCCAATATATGCTTTGGCTCAGTTTCCACAGCTACCTATACATTTTTTTTCTTCTAAACATCTGCTTTATCTATCCGTCATTTCATTTCAATCTTTAATTCTTCTATCTAGAATTTTCATCATAACGTTCACCGCAATGCTATTAAACTAGGCTTACCAGGTACTTTCAGAAAAAAGCGGGACATTTCATGAAAAAAGCGGGACATCGCCAAAAAAAAGTGGGTCATTTAAGAAATTCCTCAAAACCTAATTTTTATGAATATTTCTTCACATACATACCGTCAAACGGGGCATCATGCAACAGCGGGGTTCGATGCAACATTTATATAACACTACATTGAATCAATTTTTTATTTAATGTATTGTAATAAAGTTATCTTTTAATGATAACAAAATGATGATGACATAATTTCTCGCATCTTAAGCTAGTTGTCTTAAGTTTTTTATTTTTATGTAAAATTTGAAAAATCGAGCAATAAATGTACAAATTTTAACATGTTTTGAAGTCGAAAAAAACTTTACCCAGTATGACGGATCGGCTTGATAAAATTGCCTACAAACTTTTTACAGGTTTCCTTATGTTATACCAACATTGTTGGAGTAAAAATATTTTTCGAACAATCACCCAATTTTTTTAAATGAATATTTTTAAAATTCAATTAGGTGTCTGGGGTTAAATGCAACAAAATGCAAGTCAAAGAAATACCTTGTAAATCTCGTTTCCATGTGTTGGAATATGAATGTTTTGCATCACGCGTTTGTAAACATTTAAATTTCATTCATCCAAACATTTATTTTTATGATTTCAGCTTGCAGAATTTATCGTAGTATTATTTAGCCCCTAAATGTATGCAGCATCCTTATTTTCAGAAAAAATGTGAAAATTTGTTTTTACAGACCCAAAAACTACTGCAATTGGTGTTGTCATGCGTAATGGTCTTTAAGGCATCGCAAATATATTAAAAACTATGAATTTTCGTACGTGTTCATAAGATTTTTCATTAAAAACAAAGTTTGTTGCAAGTTACCCCATTTTCTAAGAAGGGTGAAAATCGCATGTATTTAGAAAATTAAAAATAACTGAAGAAACCAATAATTTTTTCAACTACGCCAATTTGATGCCCCAGCATCCTTAAAACTTTTGATGCATAAAGGATACGATTAACTGTGAACATAAGTTTTTTAGAAGCCATTGAAGTTGAAAATTGTTGCATGTTGCCCCAGTTGACGGTATGTATTTGTTCATTCAGCTTAAAAAGTTCGTATAAAGTAATTACAATGTATAAACTAAATTTGCTTAAAAAAAATTAATACTCAAGAAAACTTCCATCTTTGTAAACTGCGAAATCACAGAAAAATCTGTAATTTCGCAGAATTGTGTGCAAATTTTTATCACAGAATCTGTGTCACTGACAACAGAATTTTGGAATATTCCCAGATTTCAGAGATTTTTTAAAGATTTATACGTATTTTAATTTTCTGATTTCTAAATTAAGATTGGAAAAAATTGATAAGATAGATTAATTGATTTTGCATAAGTAAAATGTCAAAACAGTCCCAATTTTCCATAAATTTTTAATCAACTTCAAGAAATAGCGTCACAGAAAACCATGACAGACATTTTGGTTAAAATCAAAGAAAGTCATTTTTTTATTCGCCAAAACACAAATTTTTTTTTACGGAAACCGTGGTTCAGAGTATTTTTAAATCCGAAATATGAAGAAAGTTTTTATATTGCCAAGCAGCCGTTTTTGATCATCTTACAAGTTTATTTAATTTAACTCATTTATTTATTCTTTGTTTGATTTAAAAAAAAAATTTCGCTTGATAGTCCTGTTCTATTTTATCCGGAATTTTAATTTTTTCCTTAATTTTTAAATGTTATCTTATTTTGATCGCCGCTGGGATATATTCTTATCTAAGTTTATGGCATTTCGGCAAATTGAAATTCTAGTTAGAGAGCAATTAAGACAGAAATGAAAATTGATAGGTGGAAAGGTCAAAGCTAGAGCGCTTTGGGTAGAAGAAACGAATAGATGGTGAAAATTGTGAGCAGGGCATTGTGTTATCGACAGCTTTTTACTGCTTGTGTGATTCTTTACCCGGTAGACGATTTAAAATCTGATGATGTGTTTTCATGAAAAAATATATTTTCAAGTTTATTATTATTTAGTTTTATTGAATAATTCCGTGATTTAAACCTAGTTTGTCCGGATACTGCTCGAATTTTGGATTGAAAATTTTGGAAACGGATACCCGGATTTGCCCGGTCCGAATATGTCTGGAAAATATTCTGGCATCCTTAAATGTTAAGATCTAAACAAGTTATTTAATCTGTCTTATATAAACTTTGAAAAAATGCTGCTTATTTTGAGAAAAAAAAACACAATAAAAAAAATTATATCTGAATGATATTATATTTCCGGTGTTGAAACAATGAATTTAAATTGAGGCTAAATTTATGTTTTAATCCCGTGAAAGTCACTGAAACTTCATAAAAGTGTTACCTATTCAATTTTTATCAGTAGGTATGTAAATGTCAAACGGTAAATGTCATGTTCTTTGAGTAAGAATATTTCTAGTTTTGAAAATCATATATAAACAAACGAAGATTAGAAAAAAAGAGTTGAAAATGATCGAAAAGAGATTTTATAAGAAACGTTTTCACCAAACACTGACCCACTTTTTTGAAGTGGTAGATTAGGGGAGAATTGAGTTTACTACAAAAGTTTTGTCAGAAAAAAGAACGACATTTTGAGAAAAAAGCGGAATGGCGGGACATTTTCTAAAACAAACGGGACATGGCCCGCTTTTGCGGGACGGATGGCAACCCTACATTACACTAGCATATATTGAAAAGCATGATCACACCATTTACCGAAATGGATAGTGATCTCCACCTATTCACTAACTAACACAAGCCCTTCCTTGGATACTTGAATATATGTAGATGGTTTCCATAGTTGGTGATACTAAGTTATCTCGGGTTCTGACCATTTCATTTTTTTTTTTTGAGTATACAGTTGCCAGAGGTTGCTAGTTGCACTTATATCTATAGTATCTTACTGACAATCCTTCCCTTTTCCCCATTGACTACTAGGACGTGGCCGGCGCCGTTGTTAATCATATAAATCATATAAAAAAGGGAGAGCATCAGTTTTGTGCAATGAGAATGACTGCTAATTGCTAGCATAATTCTTTAGGACTTTGTGCAAAATTGATGGCTTCGAATAATCACGGATTGGCAACGTGGAATTTGTTCTGCATAGCCACGTCAGCGATCATGGAATTCCAAATGTAAGGTTTGAAAACAAATGTAAATAATACAAAGTTCCAATAGAAGCGATTTAAAAAAAAACCTGCAAATGAAGCATTTCGAGTTTAATGATTTAAGGTGGATATGAGTAGTCAATCAAGCTAAACTACCAACTAGCTTTTTATATCCATTATATCGCTATGGAGCCAAAGTTTTACAATTTTGGAATTTATTTTTGTTTTTTTTTTTTAAATTGAGCTGGGGACCATTGCACACAGTGGTCCAGAAATGAAATTTAGCGGGAAACAATTATTTGCGCCCTCGCCTTAGGTTTAAGACATTTGGTGTCCAAGACAAAGTTATACAACTTTACAAAGCGCTACTTTTGGATGAAACAACTTTAGGGTGGTTCATAAAACTCCTTAGATACGAAAATTAATTTTTGACTGTAATGAGATAGTGCTATATAATGTTCAGCAATTATGTAGAACAACATAATTGATGAAACTTTGTAGAAGACTTTGAATGTCTATCTATTACCGTTTAGGTTTTATGATGATTTTTCGTGTACAAGTTAGGGTGGTCCTATAAAAACAAGTTTTTTTGTTATAACTTTGTTGGACAAGTATTCAGCAAATTATTATGCGCATCTTTTGCAAAAAAAAACAGATATTAAATATCTGTTTTTGATTCGCAGTTATCATGAATTTTGTGTTCAAAAATGGCCGTTTTATATGAGCCATAACTTCAAATGGAGCAAACCAAAAAAATCAAACTTTGTTTAGTTTGAAAGAACGTGTTAAAATCTAAATTATATCAAAAAATTGGAGAGGTGTTTTTTGTTTAAAGCTTTTTATTTCCATTTGAATTTGACAAAAATTGCCATTTTTCATATAACGTTTCTATATTATTTTGGACTATGTTCGACTGTGTGAGGAATTACCGTACACAACGTTACATTTGTATCATATCACGTGAATTAACAAATCTGAACAACTTTTTAAAAATTGAAAAAAAAGTTTATTTTGAGAAAACAATCATAAAATTCATATAAAACAAAAAAAAACACTTATTGCTAGAATGTAATGAAACTAATAAAAAACGCTTAAGGGGTCACGGATCAAATGATGGCTGCATTCAGGAAAACAACTGAATGAACTACCAGTTGTGGTTATTTTATGATTGGGTCAATTTTTCCTAAATCATAGTGAAGCATTGATTTCAATCCTGAGGCCTGAGATATTTATCAAAGATGATCCGAGCAAAAACTGAGATTTGATATATCAAACACCTGTAAATTGCTACCACGCTCAATGCCAAGGTCTTCTGCCACAAATTTATCCCTCCAGCCTGCAGTTGGCGTTGTTAGGTTGGTGTGCCACAAATTAACCGCAACTATTCGATCATATTTCCCTCGAACCACAACTTAAGCCATCAACACCACACAGAATGGCGCCGCGTAGCCTCATCGAGGAAAACCAGATTGAGCCTGCAAACAACCGTCTGGCGCGTCGGAAGAAAATTGTTGCTAGAAGTTATCTGTCGAAACGTGAAACGATTTGATCTAATGCCGATAGTTGATTCTTTTCTCGAAAAGGTAAGCGACAAAATTTACCAGATGATCAATCTCGGTAGAAAAAAAACTCTTATATGGTTAACCATAAAAGGTTGTTGTTAGCTGCCAAGTGGCACCTTGTTAGCATTATCCACTTTGCAGTTTGGCTTCGGTGTTTTTCGATTAAGTTTAAACGGATCGAAATTGTAGGTTTTTTTTCTGCTCACCTCACTCATCTGGAAATCCTTGTGCGTGACAAATGCAATTCCCTATATTTGAGGCGCGCATTAATTTCGAACTTAATTATGCTGTTAACGTTCACCGTTGGCTGACTTCAAATTGTAGTGTAGCGTATAGGCCTACCGACTTTTGCATTGCATTCGGAATCAATTTATTTTGAAACGCATCTCACGGGATCTAATTAGCACTACTTGCGTTCTCTCCTGCAGCTTGATGCTCATACAAATTGCGTACCGGCATAATCATTGCAAACCCGAGCACGGGGTGTAATCACTCGGCGAAAATAACCTACTTTGAGTAAACACTAACTTTGTTCCAAAGGATGATTGTCAAAAAATAATGTTACTCCCTAACTAATTCAATTCATAAGTCAACTTCAGGTATAATGAATGCAAGATAGCATTTTTAACAGAAAATTTAAAAATACTGCGTTAAAAAGAACAAAAATAGTTATCTTCTTCACTCCGATCTTGGGTAGGGTGCTTAGGTGCCACAACTGGAAGACACTGTCTAGTCAGCATATGTTTGCATGTTCAATTACTCACATACAAGATAGCAAAACAAAGCTGCAGAATAACATCACAGCCACAGCACAGCACAACACCATCCTACAGTACTAAATGTAAAGATGGACCGTGGAAGGAATCTCAATATCTTACCAATGCAATGTTAACAATGCTGCTTCGGAAGCCAAGCAATGAATTTTAAATTCGATGCTGTTACTCATTCAAATGCGTTAGTATTTTACAAGCCTTGATTTAGTTTTACTCTTGAACCAACATTCAAATTAAAAAGAGATTTGTTGAAATATTTGAAATTTTAAACATATTTATTATATTTTTCTAAACAACTAAATAACGGTAAATTTGTTAGATGAAAAGATTATAACTTTGTCGTCGTCTTTCCAATTTAAAACCCTAGTTCCGAACAGGTGTTTAATATGTTTTAAATGGATTCCAGAAGATATTCGAAGCCCATTTTCATCGAAATCCTAGAAAAAAGTGTAGGACTATTCATATTCTGGTTAGAGATTACGCTATATTTAGGATCGAAATCTTTTAAGCAACAATTAGCGATTTCAATAAGTGATTGCTAACTTAACTTTTAAGATAAATATACCGGACACTGATGACAAAGATTACTAACATTTTCAACAGTGTTGAAAAATATTTACATACGTTTTCAATATTAATAAACATAACTTTTACAGAGAATACATTTAATTTCAGATTTTGTTTTAAATAAAACAAAAAAAATAGGTTTTTTGTAGTAAAGATGGAAAATTTAAATAGTGAAACATTGACAAGTGACTAATGCACAAAACATAGCGACGCTTCCACGCTTCCTCAACATATAGTTTTAAATGCAAAATTGCTGTTTTCACACCCCATTCATCAACCGCTTCATAGCTAAGTGATGCCGGGGACGAACTGAATGATTTTAGCGTAAATTTTATGTTCCATTCCATCCATGATGATGCTGGTGATGGCATTCCAGTCATGGCCGTGGATTCTGCCTGCATTGCCCTGCTCGCAGTGATTAAGTGAATGGCTGCACAGCATCGTAAATTTTACACAACTGAGAAAACGCATCTCCCTGTTTGTCGAACAATTAGGTACTCCGCAACAGACACCCAGTAGTGCACGCTCATTTGATGGCACTCGAAAGCCATCATCATTGGCATGTTCTGCATTGCTGCGATAGTTGAGTGAGTGGAGAAGTCGAACAAGCTGAAGTTGAATGTTTGTATCTATAAGTTTGCACCGAGAGCAGAAAAAAACACTAACACATATTGTCGACAAATGGAGAACATAAAGCTGCGTTAAAGTTTGGCAAATATTTGCACAACTGTTTTTGACTTCATTAAAACAAACAAACAAACCAGCTGGGCAGAGCTGCATGTGTGCAGTGCACTTTTGCAGTCCGGGCGGTCCAGACGAGTGAGTGGCTCTAGGGAATCGAAATTGAAGAGATAAGCTATAGATTTGAATTGAAAAAAAAACTTCTTTACAGTACTTTACAGTACCTAATTTTAATCTCACAGCTGCTTGCTATAGGCACATGTGTTGGCACATTTTGAGAGTCAATCAATCTGTATGTTTTTTCGTATCGTATGTTTCTTATCGTAGATTCCAGCTTATTTAGAAGCTACAGAAAATAACCATCAGAACTATGGTCGCAAGAAGCACTCGTCTTAATTTTTTCGGGTTCTTCAGGAGTTTCTCCGTATAAAACAAGTTACAGAGGTTAACGATAATTGTTTATACAACTAGCTGACCCGGTGTGCTTCGCTACACCATTCAAAAATAAATTAAATTTTCTAAAAATTATTCAAATTTTTATTGTTTTGTGAGCATTATTTAAATCAAATAACAACAAAGGTCAAAAACAACCGCTATAAAATTAGAGCTGCAGCTGGAGTTTCGAATTGCAATACAAAGATGACATAAACTAATTTTCGGAAACTTGATCTCTTAATGTATTTTTTCAACATCTGATATTTTTAATCTGTTTTTATAAGCTCCATAAGTTTCTAAATTATTTAATTGGTATAAACTCCCCAACCCCTTCCATTTCCGGAGCCATACTATAGATTTTTTTTAAAGTAAGCTACTCCGGGGTAAGTGTGGACAATGGCTATTAAAACAATACTGTGCACTATTTTTCCAAACTGCAGAATGTTCAATTTACTTGTAATCTATCCAATAACTGTAAAAAAACCGACAATAGCGGATGTTTACAGCGACTTTTTGGGTTCTTTTTTCAACTACTTTTTTTTCCTTTTTTCTCAGGGATTTTGATATTTTCAACTAAGATGTCGAGTTGATGTGCATCTTTTTCAATTGAAAATTTCTCGTAAACTAGCTGGCTCTTGATGAAAAACTCTACATTAAAACAATCCTTGCTTGCATTCGAAACAACCAGTTAAGGAAAAAAAACGTTGGTTAAAAATGAAGAAAAAAGAGTTTATTTACAAAAAAACTAACATTTGGTATCCAAACCTTTCCTAGTATGGACGGCTTTATACAGACTTGATGTAACAACAATTTTTTTTTTCAATTTTCTGTCCTTCATCCAATACTAAAGTGCTATTGTTGCGTGGGATTATAGCCCACAGATTGGGTTTCTAGTTTGAGCGTGTAGAGAGAGGGCGATAAACGTCAAAAGAGAAGAAACGAAGAAAATCGTTAGCGTTTTGTAACGGTCGTGAAAATTTTTCCTCGCGTCAGTGTGACTGCTTAAAGGTTGGCAAAATATTGTATTCGGAGTGAATTGGGCTCGATTAGTTCTTTCATTGAGTAAGTTGTTGCCTTTTTTATAATTATATCGTACTAATTAGATAATCCTCCAGATCCAGCAAATCGCCAACTTACGTTGTTGAGGCGTGTTTTCGGCAAAGCCACTGGGGCTTATTGATTGGATAAAATTGTCCTATTGCCAAGTAAGTTTCTTCTCGCCAGATAGATTTATAAATAACTTAATTTATTATAGTAAACAGGCGCTAGGCAGTTTGCTACCGTAACCTGGCACTCGAGTAGAGCGGAAGTTAGTAGGGGAACTATTTGTAAGTGACAGATTTATTATTGTATTTCCCTAAATTTAATAAAATGCTTTTGCAGTTGAGTCCTGTCGAGGACAGTTTTCCGTCATTAAACGGCATTAAGTCTATCCGAGACAGACTACAGAAAAACCCAAACAGCTATATTAAGCATTTGGATCATAAAAAGTTGGGTAAAGTACTTCATTGATCTGGGAGAAGTACATATTTTCGATAAAATCAGATCTCGTGAGTTACAACATAAATTACACACAATCATCATTGAAAGATGCCTTAGTAATAGTACCATGAACTTTTTTCAAAACTTTGGACGGTTCGAGTAATAAAGTAACGTATTCAACAAAGAAAACACACATTTGTTGAAAATTTCCTGAGAAATGAAAGGGAAAACCTACCGTCCACACTTACCCCATAAAGCGGGGTAAGTGAAGACACCAGCAGTCCATAACAATTTACGTGATAAAATTTCTCGCTTTGCTTCTATCAAGCTCATCTCTTTATCGTTTGTAAACAACATGTTCTGCATCACATTTAACGTAATTTTATTAAAATTGATCCACTGCTGATTTTTTAATGATTTTTTCAAGTTGAACTATACGAAAAACCTTTCACACTTACCCCGGAGTACCTTATTTGTCACATGCATCATTTGGCTTCATTTTTTAAATAAAAGTTTTCTAGTTAAGTCAAATAAAATATGAATAAAACCTGCCTTTTTACCGATTAAGCCCTGAAAAAGAAGGGTCTCGAATAATTCGGACGCAAACAACATTTTAACCTGATATGTTCTCGATTAATGCAAAAAAAAACATGGATAGAGAGCGACTCTGTCGTTCTCGTTGTTTCAAATTGAAATATTTCTCCCTATCTCTCCATTATGGATGGAGCGGTGAATATTTAATATTCCTAAGATTATTTCTCGCTCTCAAATACCCTTTGATGCCAAATTTGGTATCTTTTGCTCGAATCATTTCCGAGTACGAACTCGCATTCACATTAGCATGAACAGTCGTCTAGAACTTCGGTTGGCGCTACTCAGCAACTCTCCGTACGGCATCGCAACATCTCAGGTCATGTCTTACAATTCGTTGCCTCTGATTATTAAATCTCTCGAAATGAAAAATCAACCTCCCCAGAATATTAAAGTTGCCCTGGCCGAACTCTGCCTACTGCGTGGGGAATAGGGGAAGGTATGTAAGTCAACGTTTACTTACAGGTAGATGCAGAGATCTCTACGCTCTCTACGACCCACCCATAAACGCTCTGCGACGTAGTTCCACCCCCCGTGGTGCAGAGTGGAAACGTGTCTGCAAGTCCGGCGTATTGCAGATGTACGGCTACGTGATCTACACCAAACCCACTAGAGGCTGTCGACGGGTCTGCCAAACCCGCGCGGAAGAAGTGGTGCACCCGGGTACTTAGGTATCAGTACTTGGGTGTGTGCGTGATGGTCCAACACGCTTTCGGGGGGTCATGGCCCTGATATGCGGACGGGACCGGAGGGAGAGCGATCGCCAACTCGTTTTGCGCTTCGGTGGGTATAGACCTGACTCGCAAAACGAGTAGATGCGCAAAGTGGTGGCCAATGGTAGGCTGATCACTTAGGGACGTGTTTACACGTCAGTGTCTGAGTGGCACAGTTTGCCGGAGGTGTTAGGGTTCGACACGCGTTTCGGGAATTGATGCGCCTGAACCGCGAGTGTGACCTGATGAGGGCGGTCTATAGCTCGATCTGCGCTTCGGGTGGTCAAGCGCCCGACTTGAAGATCGAGTAGTTGCGCTGAGTGGTGACTTAAGTCAACACTATTTGTGAGTTCGGAGGAGTCTGAATCCTACAAGTGGCTTAGGGGGCTTACCCCCCCTACCCGCGTGTTTGAACAGAGAAAGTGTCGTCGACAACTCGCTTCGTGTTTCTGGATCTTGGACTGGATTCACAAAGTTAGTAGTTGCGCTGTGTGGGGACCTCATTCACACAATGAGATGTCGGGTCCTAACTCGTCAGAGGAGGGATTGCGCATCGAGTTGTGTTAAAATGAGGTATTGCTGATAGAGGATTCGGAAACGAGTATTGCCTTGGAGCGCACTAGCGCGAATTGACCTCCCACTATTGAAGCAAAGTGTGACAAACAGTTCGAGGTGGGAACAAAGGTCAGTGGCCCCAGGTGGACTTTATGGCGTAGGGGTACTTAGTATCATGAGTCGTCCAAATGCACCCATGAACCCAGAGTAGCAAACTGGGGGGACGCGGTGGCTCGCCGCGCCTTGGAATGCAATCCGTAAATTGGATTTACCACCTGGGTTAACAACTAATAAAAAAAACCCATAAACGTGAGAAGGTTTTGGAAAAGTGTTAATAAATTTGGCTGAGTAAGTGTGTATACTGTAGGAATGAGTCAATCAGATACACAAACATTTGAAAATCTATAACACTATTCAATGTTATACATTTACTACAGTTATTCCGGCATCCTTGTATATACCTGGCCAGCTGTCTACTGATTGATCATTCTGATATTATCAGTTATCCCGCGGAGCATCATACAATAACGACCCCCATTGTCTTTTCGGCTTTGACATTAAACAAATATTTCGAATCTTTTTTCAAAGTCCAAAAGTAGGTAGGTATTTCCCAAAATTTTAAACCTATCTCCTTTTAATACCAGATGATCCCGCGAAGTTCAAATCAACTAAAACATTATATTATCCAGTAAATCACCAAAAAATAATGACCTAATTATAGGGAATTAAATCGGAGTACCAGGCACGTTTGCCTTAAAACGCAATAAAGAACGCGGCGTTGGTTGAACAGATTTTATTTCGACTGTCTCGTTTAGCGGTTAACAAAAGAATGGTGATAGTGAGGTGCATTATACAAACACATTCGTAGCGGCAATGTCAAACGGTATCAAGGTGGTACAAAATTCAAATTGCCTATGTATACTGCTACATAATCAATTTCGGCTGGTGTTGTTCTCTTTGCCATAAAAAAACGGTGTTTTTTTTTTTAAAAAAGAATTACATAAAGCGAACGTAAATTCGTTATATTTTCCCTGTTTGTTTTTTTTTGCATTTTAAATTTGTTATAATGAAATAGAAAGTTTTAGTTTTAATAATTCCTTTTAGCCACCCATGAAACTTTTAAAATTATAAGTGTTATTTTCAGTGCGGCCCATCGAAAAGATTTCAAATTCAAATTAGCCTGCTGGTTCCAAAGGTTGTTCACCCCAGGTGTATTTAGGGCAAACTAATCACCCGCAATGCCGGCCTAGCATCTCCCAAGTTTTATCTTCCTCAAATTTACTAACACTGTTCCAAAACACTGGCAAAGACACATAACACATTATTACATAACAGTTCACACGAAACCATGGTGCCGGGTATGGTGTTGCATCATCGGAGATTTGCCGATTTATATTATTTAGATACGAATCTATACTTTGGTCAAACTGTGGTGAATCCGTGCACCTATGGTGGACTATCAACATACATACAACATAAATTTGGCATGATTTTTTTTAATGAAATGAACAAAAAAAAGGATCACAGATAACTACCAAAGAATATACATATAAAATCACATAATTACAAATATTGTTTTGCAACGAACGCGGAATTTTTCAAGGCGTCCTTGATGCTGAGTCATGTCGATAAAAAAAATCTAAGATCGCTCATCTAGGTTTCATAATGAAAGAAGTAGAGTCCAAGCAGTCAATATTTAAGATCGGGAGTGTTTCGCTTGTCAATCGTTCAATTTTTACAGAAAATTTGCTAAACAGTATTAAGATACAACTTTATTTTTACTTGAAATATGGAAAAATCACTTCAGCGAGAGCATCTCCGAGCCTCTGTTACTGTCATATTGAATCGAATCTGCTATTTCCTAGGTTGTTTATTTTTTTAGAAACTAAAAATATTGGCATTTCAGGATTTAAAGGAAAGTGGATTTTTATTTGTGCCGGTCACTGCATAGCTAAGAAATCAAGTATCCTCATTCTCCCCTATGTTTTGTACTCTGATTGTATTAAGTATGGGAGAGTGGGGAATCATGGGCCACTTTTTTCGTTGTTCCATAACTTCTCTATTATAAAAAATAAAATGAAAATTAAAATTGGTATGATTTTCTACATTTCCGAGGAATTATAACGATTTTTTTAATTTTAATAAGTTATTTTCCCCAAATTCTGACTGTTTTAATAAAAGCAATAATTTTTGGATTTTGAAAAATGGTGGGAATCGTGGGTCACTAAATCCAAATTGACCAAATAACATGCAAAGTTTATGAGTTGGCCCAAAACTGTGATTTCATAATTCATTTCGTTATTTCAAAGCAATTTCAGATGATGATATAAAAAAGAGAGCTGTGTATGGTCGAATAGATTCCAAAACCTGGCTCGCGAACGTTTTGGCATAATTTCCTATAGAATGGACAAAATATTTTTCATAACTCTTCATTTGGCATAAGAAAACTTTACAGATAGGGAAAACGAATTTTAAGTTCTGAATGTGTATAAAAACATAAAAATTCAGTAATTCAGAAGAAACGTAATTTACTCTTTTTTTTAATTTTTTGCTTTCGATGAAAAACACACTACTTTCTGGAAACCACTTGAGGGTTGATAGGGAAGGGGTATACTTAGAGGGACTTTAGAGGCAAAGGGGTATACATAAGTGCTGCACTTATGCCCCTTTGCCTCCAAACATAATGTGGCTCTCAGTTAGTAATGATTTTTCACAGAGACCAAAACATAAAAAATAGTTGAATAAAATTATGATTTAAATAGCATATGATGCTTGGCGGTCAAGAATTCGTTCTAGATGCTTATCTCAGTTTTTTTTTCAATTTTGTCACTTATCCCCTTTTGGCCTCAAGAACCTCTTTTGTGATTTCTATGGATATACTAGATTGTGTCAAGGCAAAGTGTAACATTTAATAATTTTGGTTTATCATATTTGAATTGTTGGAATTTATATTTCGTTCAAATATTTAAATAGCATTTCGGCGAGATAAAATCTAAAGCAGATTTTGTTTATGAAAGGTTTTGAAAAATTAAAATGGCTAAATAAAGCGAGAGAACTTCGCGGAAGAAGCTGGCATGTTTTCGTAAAGAATCAGTTCAATGGATTAGATATGTAAGTTAAAGTAGCAACTTCCGTGACACAAAATTCATTCAGGAATAGCAATTTTTACCCATATAGTATTATCAGAAAATCATTACCTTCCAGAGGTTACCTTTGAATAAGACTACCGGGGTTCATCAGCCTCGCGAGTCGTTCTTAGTCAATTTCTTCACCCTTTAACAGCCTTTTAAGAAGTGAAAGTTCAGTGAAACTCACCATGGCACCAGCAACCACCCAAACAGTATCAATTTTCCGAAAGAAAGAAACATGAAAACCGCCAACCTCACCGGACATAATATTACTTTTTTTTGTGGTGGCGCCCTGCTAGTAACTAAAACAAAACAATAATTCCAACTACCGGGAAAGGAAAAACCAAAACCAACTAGCGGGTATAAAGGTATAAAGCCAGTAGCTACCAGTGGCCACCAGGGCGATGTGGGAACATGACCTCTCGCTCGGGTTTTGGCTTTTATTTTTGGAGTTCAGCTTGCCTCCAAGAAGAGGAAAGAAAATGAGTTCAAATCGAAAGATCACCGGTTGGTGTTGAGTTAATTTCTGAATGCGTCCGACCTGCGTATCGCGCTCAAAAAAAACCGGAAGGTACGCGTTACTAACAACCATGGGCGTATCGAAATGCTAAAAAAAGGTGATAGAAAATCGAACCTTTCGATTTCAGCTATTCTTGAGAGAATGCATCACTAATCTAATTCAAGAAGAATTGGTAAATTTGGTTTTTTTTTTAGAATTTGAAGATATTATTTTTAACGAAATTTTTGGGAGCTATAAGTTTGAGTTTTTTGGTATAAACACTGAAGATAGTCTTGTTTCTTCGTTATTCTGATCACAGTGAAACGATATTTTTTTCAATTGGCCTCGAATTGCATAGATCTGCAAATAAAAGGCATCCATTCAGACTATCATCAGTATTTTTCAGAAATTCAGAAATTTATCATCATCATTCATTGGGTGAAATTCATCGCCATCAATGGAATAACAACGAACCCGAAAAAAAATCACAGCTCAAAGAAACCTGTAGTGAATTGGTCACCGAACAGAAAAAAAAACGCCATCGAAAAAGGCCAAAGGCGACGAAAGCTGTCAATGGGGGCTCATTTTCCGTCATGTCGTGATTATTATGGCATATTTTTCCTGCCTTTTGATCTGGGTCGGTCGAAGTCAAAGTGCGGTGCGGATGGAAAAGAAATGGGGACAATTTTCGTACAAGCTTATTAGGTCGCGCCTCGATTGATGGGGCAATGTGGGTCGAAATTTGTTGATGAGTCTAACACCACACTCGATTGGGTTGAACTATTTCTTTTTGAAGTAGAATGGAGTGATTGAAGGCTCTAAATATACACTTTTGGAACAAATTTTCGAGAAATACTAAGACTTAATGCCAAACAAAATCATTCAATGAAAATATCATTGGAAAAATACCATCTATTCGATAGACAACCTTATTGATATGAGGATGCAAAACAATGAAAAATGATATCAAAGTTATATTCACCAGATGGACATGCGGAATTCCCTCTTAAATCTCTTAATAAGCACGTACCTGTAAATAAAAGAAAAGAATACAAATGAGATGAAGAAGTAAAATGTTAGCAAATATTCAGTTTAAGATTAACGTGTTTCTAAAAAAGGAGCCTGAAAAAAGAATTTGAAGACCAGGTCTGAATCTGGAATCTGAATTTGAAATCTGGGTTTGAAATCTGAAATATGAAATCTGAATCTGAAATCTGATTCTGAAATCTGAAATCTGAAATCTGAAATCTGAATCTGAAATCTGAATCTGAAATCTGAATCTGAAATTTGAATCTGAAATCTGAATCTGAAATCTGAAATCTAAATCTGAAATCTGAGTCTGAAATCTGAATCTGAAATCTCAATCTGAAATCTGAATCTGAAATCTGAATCTGAAATCTGAATCTGAAATCTGAATCTGAAATCTGAATCTGAAATCTGAATCTGAAATCTGAATCTGAAATCTGAATCTGAAATCTGAATCTGAAATCTGAATCTGAAATCTGAATCTGAAATCTGAATCTGAAATCTGAATCTGAAATTTGAATCTGAAATCTGAATTTGAAATCTGAATCTGAAATCTGAATCTGAAATCTGAATCCGAATCCTCAAATTTGAATTTCAAACTTTCTTCTTTCTCTATTCTGAGTTTGAAACTCCCTGTTTTTCACAGAGCAATACAATTAACCGTCAGATGGCTTGTATGAAACATAAATGTTTTCAAATAGAGAAACGATTTCTCATTATCAGGAATTTATTTAGGGTTGAATAAAATTTTAACAGGTAAATAAAATTCAAGAGTTTATACCAAAATATAGGACCTGTTGAAAGTTGGTGCTCAAATTTACGGCATCATTGCTTGTTATGACACATTGTCAAAATGTAAAACCTAAACACGATTCAAATCTACATCAACTGATAATAGCGTATTGCCAACAACAGAAAAAAAACAAACCAGCCTCCAGCTGTGAGTCAGATAATACGATTTGGTGTTGGGGTTACAGCCATAAACATCACCACACTTTGTTGTTTCTTCCCAATTGGGCATGTATACAATGGGCCCGAGTTTATGTTATCCAATGGAAGTATATATCATTTCGCCTAAATCTAAACTACCTGCGCGCTCCCTAACGATTACGACTTAAGCTACCCATAGTAGTAAGCTTCCGTAGCCGTAACTTCGAACAGCATGCCTCTACATATTTTTTGCCAGCATTTCTTCGCTTGTCTGGTCGCCAAGCTAATGGATTTTATGCTAAAGAGGCTTGAAAAATTATACAAAAATGTGCCGGCTAACACATGAATTTCCGTGGTTTTTGTGAACGAGTCAGGGGGCTTTAAGGTTGGCCCCATGCTGGTCAAATGACATTTACTCCATTTACATTGCAACTGGTGTCAAACTTTCACCATGGAAGTAGATATATTTTTAGGGCTGTAATGAAACCTTAAAGACTAATTTGGACTAAAGAGTCGGGTTTCGCTTAATGATCCGTTTGGCCTGATTACTATAACTAAAGATAGTGTTTTGTGCCGTATTTGTGTCGGAACAATTTTTTTTTTGTTTTTTTTTTATTGCGAAATTATAACAAAAGTTTTAACGGACCATTGCTTTATTAGGAAAATTGACTTTAAAAGTTAGCGCAATTGATCTGTCAAAGTTCAATCAATAATATTTCTCGTGTCATTCCATCTATTTATTCTTGTGACTTGATCATTTTCAATCTGATTGCAATATCAACCAGGAAATTTACAATTAGGACAACCTGGAAGAAACTAATATAAAAATGCCCAAAATTGTTTGGTCAGTTTAACTCTACGGAAATCAACGATTTGATATGCCGCGAACAATGTCCAGGTATTGAATTTTCTCTTCAAGACACAACTTCGCAAAACTGCAAACTTAGATTCCAGGCAAGGGAAATCTTAACACATTGCGGACCAAATACGATAATTCTTGTTTTTTCGTGAGTCGTGAGAATGCTTAACTTAGAACTATAACTCGAACGCTATAAATTCAATAAAGAAACCATATTCTTCAAAATTGAACACAACACTTTAGGTGACTAAAAGATACTAAATTTGTAGAATTATGTCTGACGGTTTTCGAGATATGGTATGCTGGATTTTGGCATTTTCCGACTAATATTTTACCACGGTTCTTTATGTGTTAAACAGGCGCAGCAGTGTTTTTTTATATAAATATGAAAACATTGTTGTATGTATGACCGACTTTTTATTGTAACATCTTTCTACAATGCATTATTTACCGAAATAGAGTCAAGAAAAAAAAAACAAAATTGACAAAAATAACAAAATTTACCAAACGATAGAATTAACAAAAGTCAGAGTATGAAAAAAAAAAGGTGAAGGTCCAAGAAAAGCCAAGCGAGGCATTCTACTCTACACTCAAAATTTTAAATTCGTAATCAAATTTCGATGATTAAGTAAGGTTATTTAAGAGTAATAATCTAGAATCTAAACTCATGTCAAAACCTCGAAACCCCATCCCTAGTTCAGAGTTCTGCTACAGTTTTTCATAATTTTCTTACTTGTTTGTAGAAATTCAGTTCTGAATATTTAATTTTAAATGATATTAAAATCATGTTAAAGATTCTGCTTCCATATTCTCAAACTAAAAATTGTATATCTATTTTCATATTTCGGATGCTGTATCCAGTTTAGGATTCTTGATTTTTGATTAGAGCATGAAATAAGAAATGAAAAGCTGCGTAGAAATCCTGGTTCAAATTCTTTTCTTTCCATATCAAATTTGATCCACAATTTACGAAATTATATGCATTTTCAATATTTTAATGATAATTTTCTTTTCATGGGTCTCAAGTTTTTTAGTAAAATAATAATTTTCCGAACATAAAAATGAAAAATATTGCTTCATATTCAGATTCACAGTTCTTAATTCTTTTTTTGTAAATTCTTTATTTGAAACGACTCATATCTTTAGGCTTTAAGGAGCCAAACTCGTAGTCCTTAAACATAATTTTCATTAAAAATTTTATTATAACCAAGCATAAAATGGGGAGTTTAAATTGAGAGCTCAGAATCAGAATCATTTACTATTCAGATTTATAATAATTAATTAAAATAATGAATTCAGATTAAACCCACAGTTTACCACAGAATTTAAAATAAAGATTCATAAATAAGAGTTCTGAATATTGGCTTTTAAAATTATGATCTGAAATTAAGATTCGGAAATCAAATTTTTGTACGTTTTAGTAATCGAATTGAAGTTCTGAAACAGATTGAAAATTCTTATATTGAAATCAGGTTCAGAATTCAGATTCAGAATGCACGTTCAAAATTCAGAATATAATTTGGCTCATAAATGAGTTATACTATCGAGATAAAAATATCAAACTGACTATTAATTTCGTTGAGAAATTTAAGAGATCTCAAACTTATGAATTTTTTTGTTGATTGAATTTCAAAATTTAAATTTTTTAATCTAAGTTAGTGTGTTCGCAGAGTTCAGCTGAAAAACACAAACATTAAGTAGAATTTCAGTTTATTTTTTAAGTTAAAAGTTCTGATTTATGAAAATAAATCTTTTATTTTTATTTCAAAAAAAATTATTACATAGGAATATTATAGAATTGCTTTAAAATGATAAATATTTGCTGATGAATAAACATATAGTCTTCATCTAAAACATCTACACGAAATGATTTATTTTTCGGAGTATTTTTAACATTATTAATATTGCAGTTTTTTCATATGCTAAAATCATTTTCATCAATATGGTTGAAACCTTTGAATTTGCTCAAGAGTTTGGAACATTTAGTTTATTTTATTTTAGCACTAGCTGACCCGGTGTGCTTTGCTACACCTTTCAAAATCAAATGATATTTTCAAAAATTATTCGTATTCTTATTGTTTTATTGGCATTATTTTAAATCAATTTTTTACATAATTCATTAGCAACCGCTATAAAACGAATTGCAACACAAAGACTACTATTAAACTAATATTCTGAATCTTGCTCTATAAATTTGTGTTAAAGATCCAATAATTTTAATCTGTCTGGAGGGTCTCAAATTAATCGTACGCAAACAATCTAACTTATAAAATATGGTTGTTTTTGCTTGATATGCTCTGAATTTATGCTAAACTGATAAAAGAGCCCCCCTGTCTTTCCCTTCACCCCCTGCTGAATGGAGTTCGTGATCTTTAATAATCATACCAATTTTTTTCGTTCCCAAAAATCGTCTTATATCAAATATAGTTCCATTGATTAATAAGTTTTTAAGCTTTACAACAAAATTTATATGGAGCGCCCTCCTTTCTTCCCCTCTCTCCACTGTTAAGCGTAAGGGTCTATAACAATCGTAGAAACATATCTCGTAACCAAGTACCTTTCCATGCCATATTTGTTTCCATTTGTTGGCTTCGTTAGCATAAATTGAGAACTTATGCTAACAAAATTGTATTGAGCTCACCTTCCTTCTCCCATGTACCTACTCACTGAAAGGAGGATTGTGTGTCAGATAATCATATAATCATAGCAAAATGATTTTCCATGTTAAGTTTTGTCCATATCTCAGATATTAAAAAAAAAAGTTAAATGTAAGCCTCCTCTTCCCTTCCTATATATCCAATTCTATCATCCTTCTGCAAAAAAGGAATTGTTTCATATAGAAAAAGTATTTTTTTACTCAAATACTTTTTGATGGCTTATTTGGTTTCATTTGCTCGATTAATTCTCGAGTAATGCAAAAAAAATTGTATGGAAGCCCCCCTTTCCCTCTTTATGTCATTCCGCTGAAAAAATGTGGGGCTTCAATTTATAATAGGAACATTTTTCGAATCCAAATACCCTCACATGTCAAATATAGTTCCATTTGCTCGATCAGCTCTACAGTTATACTGAAAATTGCAAGGGAGACCTCTTCTCCCCCTTTCATCCACCTTTTTGAAGGAGTGAGGGATACCAAATAATCATAGAAGCATTTCTCGTACCCAAATGTAGTTCCATGCCAAATGTGGTTCCAATTGCTGTTGTAGTTCTTGAGTTATGCAATAAAATTGTATGAAACTTCTCTCCCTCTTTCCTTCCTCCCCGCTGGAAGAAGGAAGGCGTCTCAAACAATCATTAGAACATGTCACGTCACCCATGCCAAATTCGGTTCTATTTGCTTGATTCGTTTTTGAGTTATGAAAAAAAATTTGAAACATGGCCCCTCCCCCCTTTATATCTCCCTACTGGAAAGAGGGAGGGGTCTCAAATAATCATAGAAATATTTTTCATATCCAAATACCTTCCCATGCCAAATTTGGTTCCATTTGCTTTATTAGTTTTTGAGTAATGTAAAAAGATATGAAAAAGGCCCCCTCCCCCTTTCAACTGCAAAGAGGGAGGGGTCTAAAATAATCATTGAAATATTACTCGTATCAAAATACCTTCCCATGCCAAATTTGGTTCCAATATCTTGATTAGTTTTCGAGTTATATGAAAAATTGTAAGGTAGCCCCCCTCCTCCCTTCCTATCACCCCACAGGGAGGAGAGAGGGGTACCATATATTCATAGAAATATTCCCCGTCCCCAAATAACACCCCATGTCAAATTTGATACCATTTGCTTTATTGGTTTTCGAGTTATGCAAAAAAATTTCTTTTGTTTGGGAGGCCCCTCCCCCCCTTCCTGTTAGAGGGAGGGGTCTCAAACCATAATAGGAACCTTCCCCGGCCTCCAATACCCCTACCTGTCAAGTTTTACGTAAATCGGTTCAGTAGTTTCTGAGTCTATAGGGAACAGACCGACAGACAGACAGACAGAAATTCATTTTTATATATATAGACTAGCTGACCCGGTGTGCTTTGCTACACCTTTCAAAATCAAATGATATTTTCAAAAATTATTCAAATTTTTATTGTTTTATTGGCATTACTTTAAATTAATTTATAACATAATTCATAAGCAACCGCTATAAAATTAGAGCTGCAGCTGGAGTTTCGAATTGGAACACAAAGATAACTTAAACGAATATTCTAAATCTTGCTCTATAAATTTGTGTTAAAGATCTGATAATTTGAAGCTGTCTGGACGGTCTCAAATTAATTGTACGCAAACAATCTAACTTATAAAATATGGTTATTTTTTCTTGATATGTTCTGGATTTATGCTGAAAAACTGATAAGAGCCCCTGTCCCTGTCCTTACTTTCACCCTCTGCTGAATGGATGTCGTGATTTTTAATAATCATACCTAATTTTTCGTTCCCAAAAATTCTCTTATATCAAATAAAGTTCCATTGGTTCATTAGTTTTTAAGCTTTACAACAAAATTTATATGGCCCCTCCTTCTTTCTTCCCCTCTCTAAGGATCTATAATCCCCTCTCGTAAGGATCTATAACAATCGTAGAAAAATATCTCGTAACCAAGTACCTTTCCATGCCATATCTGTTTCCATTTGTTGGCTTCGTCAGCATAAATTGAGAAATTACTATTGTATTGGGCTCACCTCCCTCCTCCCATTTCTCGGATTTTGTAAAAAAAAAGTTAAATGTAAGCCTCCTCTTCCCTTCCTATATTCCCAATTCTATCATCCTACTACCTACCTACCTAAGGGTCCAGCGCCGATTGACCGGCGTATAGGGCTGAGATAAAAGATCTCCACTGCTGGCGATCCGGAGCCAGCGTCTTCACTTGCTGCCAGCCGAGGTTCTCGTCAACTGTGCGGATTTCAGCGGCTAGACTTCGCCGCCACGAGCTTTTGGGCCTGCCTCTTCTTCGATGCCCATCTGGATTCCAGTCAAGCGCCTCTCTGCAAATCTCGTTTTCATCTCTTCGCAGCGTGTGCCCAATCCATCTCCCCTTACGTTCCCGAATCTCGATTTCTAGCGCCTTTTGATGACACCGGCGCACAGTGGTCCAAAATGCGAAAAACGTGATCGTTGCTTATAACTTTTTTAGGTCACATTTTAGCTTATTGGTGTCTTCGGGGAAGTTTGTCAGTAAAATCAGCTCTATAATAAAAAACTACTATTTTTCTGATTAATCCCCCTACAAGTGAGATAAAATTTCTAACTTCTCTGTTATAGGTTTTAGCTCTTTGATGTCTTCGGCAAACTTGTTTAAAATCAAATTTTTCACAACTTTGTCTCAGATGTCAAGTTTCTAAAATAATTATTCTCAGAGATATCGGCCAAATAAGAAACTTAACCTCTTAAAATCAGTTTATTAATAATAACTTTTTTCAGTTAATTTTAAGTTTAATAATATGTTCCACAAAGTTGTTTGTCTTGTTAAAATACACCACTTTGTTGAACATTTCAAGTTTGTAAAATGTGATACTACACCGCTATGTTAAAAAGATTACCGAAAATAGGGCTTTTTCACGCCTTATTTTACAAACACCGGGCAACATCGGGCAGCCCACTTTAGATGCAAAATGAAGTCGAAGATTTCGTCTACAAGATGCAGGTAAAACCGTTTGTATCCACTTGTATCCAAGCGAGATACATCAATTTTACTTTTCCATGTTTGCATTAAAAACAAAGATTTCTATAAATCTATAGCGCATTCTACCACGTGTGTTTTCTTATAGCTTTTCCTTGCCTTATGTCAGAAGCAAAGGTTTGGAGGCGCATTTGTATTATTAGCATCTCCAGCTTGGAGAGGATATCTATTTCAATTGAACACACAATAGCCTGATGCTAATAATACAAATGCGCTTCCAAACCTTTGCTTCTGACATCGCGCAAGGAAATGATAGAAGAAAACACAAGTGGTAGAATGCGCTATAGTTTTATAGAAATCTTTGTTTTTAATGCAAACATGGAAAAGTAAAATTGATGTATCTCGCTTGGATACAAGTGGATACAAACGGTTTTACCTGCATCTTGTAGACGAAATCTTCGACTTCATTTTGCATCTAAAGTGGGCTGCCCGATGTTGCCCGGTGTTTGTAAAATAAGGCGTGAAAAAGCCCTATTTTCGGTAATCTTTTTAACATAGCGGTGTAGTATCACATTTTACAAACTTGAAATGTTCAACAAAGTGGTGTATTTTAACAAGACAAACAACTTTGTGGAACATATTATTAAACTTAAAATTAACTGAAAAAAGTTATTATTAATAAACTGATTTTAAGAGGTTAAGTTTCTTATTTGGCCGATATCTCTGAAAATAATTATTTTAGAAACTTGACATCTGAGACAAAGTTGTGAAAAATTTGATTTTAAACAAGTTTGCCGAAGACATCAAAGAGCTAAAACCTATAACAGAGAAGTTAGAAATTTTATCTCACTTGTAGGGGGATTAATCAGAAAAATAGTAGTTTTTTATTATAGAGCTGATTTTACTGACAAACTTCCCCGAAGACACCAATAAGCTAAAATGTGACCTAAAAAAGTTATAAGCAACGATCACGTTTTTCGCATTTTGGACCACTGTGCGGCGATGAAGTTCAACGTTTGAGATCCAGTTGCCAGGCCACCAAGCGCGGATGATGTTCCGCAGGCAGCGATTCACAAAAACTTGCAGTTTTCGCGTCGTCACCGCATATGTGCACCAAGTTTCACACCCGTACAGCAATACGGATTTGACGTTTGAGTTGAAGATTCGGATCTTAGTTCGTAGAGAGATTTGGCGTGACCGCCAGATGTTTCGGAGACTCGCAAACGCAAATCGGGCTTTTCTGATCCGGGTCTCGATGTCCTTCTTGGTCCCACCATCAGGCGTAATCTGGCTACCAAGATACTGGAAGCACTCCACTGTCTCAACCTGTTGTCCAGCTACCACGAAATTGGAACGATTTTCTGTATTGATTTCCATCGACTTGGTCTTTCCGACATTGACTTTGAGACCTGCTGCCTTGGAGCTTTCGGTGAGGTCGTCGAGTTTGCTCTGCATGTCTTGTTGTGTTTGGGCGAGCAAAACAATATCGTCTGCCAGGTCAAGGTCGCTCAGTTGCTCCATGGTTGAAGGATTCCACGGCAATCCTCGGTTTGGTCTACAGTCAATCGATCCAGTCAAGATCTCATCCATTACGATGAGAAAAAGCTGCGGTGACAAAATACATCCTTGTCTCACTCCAGCAGTTACCGGGATTGGTTCGGACAAGACACCGTCGTGCAAGACCTTGCACGAAAATGCCTCGTACTGTGCTTCGATGAGATGGACTAGTTTCTCTGGGACCCCTCGTCGTCTAAGAGCAGCCCAGATGTTTTCGTGGTTCAGTCGGTCAAATGCTTTTTCGAAATCAACGAACACCAGCAGAAGAGAGTCCTGGAATTCGTTGATTTGTTCCAGTATTATTCGTAGCGTTGTGATGTGGTCCACACATGATCGTCCGGATCGGAATCCAGCTTTTTGCCGTCGGAGTGTAGCGTCGATTTTCTCCTGGATCCTGTTCAGGATCACTTTGCAGAGTACTTTGAGGGTTGTACAGATCAAAGTTATGCCACGCCAGTTACCGCACTCTGTTAGGTCTCCTTTCTTCGGGACCTTTACGAGGATACCCTGCATCCAGTCGGCCGGGAATGTTGCAGTATCCCAAATGTCAGCGAATAGACGGTGCAACATTTGTGCTGACAAGGCAGGGTCGGCTTTGAGTTTTTAGCAGGAATGCAATCGATTCCAGGCGCTTTGTTGGATTTCATGTCCTTGATTGCCGCTTCTATTTCAGCCAGCGAGGGCGCTTCCGAGTTGACGCCATTAATGCGACTTACTGTGGGCGCCTCGAGCTGCGGGTTCTGTTGGCCATTGCTATTTGTAACTCGAAAAAGTTGATCAAAATGCTCAGTCCAACGCTTGAGCTGATCTGTTCGATCTGTCAGCAGCTGACCTGCTCGGTTTTTCAGCGGCATTCTTGTATTAGTCCTTGCACCACTAAGGCGGCGAGAAATATCATATAATAATCGGATATCTCCAATGGCGGCGGCTCTTTCTCCCTCTTCGGCTAGGGAGTTTGTCCAGGCTCTCTTGTCTCGTCTACAAGCTCGTTTAACTGCCTTTTCCAGCTCCGCATATCGTAAGCGGGCGGCTGCTTTGGCTGACCCGGTACATGCCTGCTCAATTCCGACTTTCGCCTTTCTCCGATCATCGATCATCCTCCAGGTTTCATCCGACATCCATTCACTTCGTCTTCCACAAACTTTACCGAGAGTACCATGGCTCGTCGTGATAAAGGCATTCTTGATTCCACACCACTGTTCTTCGACTGTTCCGTCTGTCGGCAGCTCCGAGGCTCGGGATTCTAGCTGTTCAACGTATGCCCTTTTCACCTCTGGATTCTCCAACCGGCGGACGTCGTATCGACACCCGACTTTCTCCTCGCGCCGTTGGACACGCGCAACTCTCAGTCGTATCTCGCCAAGGACGAGGTGATGGTCAGATGCAATGTCTGCGCTTCGTTTGTTGCGGACATCAAGAAGGCTCCTTCTCCATTTTCGGCTGATGCAGATGTGGTCAATTTGATTTTCTGTTCGGCCATCTCGGGATACCCAAGTGACCTTATGTGCTGGTCGATGGGGGAAGAGCGATCCACCGATCACCATGTTGTTGTTGCCACAAAATTCTACAAACAGCTCTCCGTTTTCGCTCATCTGTCCTAGGCCATGGCACCCCATGATGCGCTCAAAGTCCTGATTATCGGAGCCAATCTTTGCGTTGAAGTCGCCTAAGTGGATTTGAATGTCACCCTTCGGAATTCTCTCAACCACGCTGTTCAATTGACTGTAAAACTGCTCTTTCTCCTGCAAATCGGCAACGTCAGTTGGCGCATAACACTGGACCATTGTAAGGTTTCTAACCCGTGTTCTGAATCTGGCTACGATTATTCTTTCGTTTATCGGTTCCCATCTTATGAGGGCCGCATGGGCCTGCGGGCTTAACAGGAAACCAACTCCTCGTTCCCGAGTAGCATGTTCTCCTCGTATGCCAGAGTAAAGCAGTACTTGCCCGGACTGTGTCTTGTGTTCTCCAGTGTTAGGCCAACGGACTTCGCTCAGTCCCAATATCTCTAGCTTGAGGCGGCTAGCTTCTCTAGCAAGTTGAGCCAGCTTTCCTGGCTGGGCAAGGGTCAAAACATTCCAAGTTCCAATTCTAGTCCGTGTTTTCATGCTAAAAGTCGTTGCCAAAGTTCCAATTCGGTTATTTCTTCTCTCAGTTTCTGTAACAATAAAAGATTTCAGGAGCAGTAGGTTGTTAGCCTAAAGTCCCTATCCCGCGATGGGGCTGCCATCTTGGACTTAGCTGGCGGGAGCCGCATTTCATAAATTCAGCCGCTTGCTGCAAGACAGACGCTGTTTGAGCCGCCCCTGACCTGGAGAACAGACGCTCGGTTGTTGTTGCACGCCGCCCCTGACCTGGGGAACAGACGCGTGCGGCCACCTTCTCAGTCTGCATGCGACCAAAGCATCCACCGGGGTTGGGTACCCGATCTCCGCTTAGGTTACTCGCACCCCAGCCGGCACCGCGGGGAGGTAGAGATAGGAGTTGTGAATAAGAGGTGATATGACCACTATGGGGTCTCGTGTTGCACATTATCCACCGTTTATGATCCTACTGCAAGAAAGGAATTGTTTAACATAGAAAAAGTATTTTTCGTACTCAAAACCTTTTGATGCCAAATTTGGTTTCATTTGCTCGATAAATTCTCGAGTTATGCCAAAAATATTATATGGAAGTTCCTCTTTCCCTCTTAATATCTTTCTGCTGAAAAAAAGGTGGGGCTTCAATTTATGATAGAAACATTTCTCGAATCCAAATACCCTCATATGCCAAATATGGTTCAATTTGCTCGATCAACTCTCCAGTTATACTGAAAACTGTAAGGGAGACCTCTCCTCCCCCATTTCATCCATCTCTTTGAAGGAGTGAGGGATACCAAAAATTCATAGAAGCATTTCTCGTACCCAAATATTGTTCCATGCCAAATTTGGTTCCATTTGCTGGTGTAGTTCTTGAGTTATGCAGTAAAAATTGTAATTATCGATTTTCGACAATAAGCGGTGATCGAAAATCGTCCCCAGTAAAAATTGTACGAAACTCCCCTCCTTCTTTCCTTTCTCTCCGCTGGAAGAAGGAAGGGGTCTCAAACAATCATTAGAACATGTCACGTTCCCAAATACCCGCCCATGCCAAATTTTGTTCCATTTGCTTGATTTGTTTTTGAGTTATGTAAAAAATTATAAAAGAGGCCCCTCCCCCTTTATATCTCCCTACTGGAAAGAGGGAGGGGTCTCTAATAATCATAGAAATATTTTTTGGAACCAAATACCCTCCCATGCTAAATTTGGTTCCATTTGCTTTATTAATTTTTTAGTTGTGTAAAAAAATATTAAATAGGCCCCTCCCCCTTTCTACTGGAAAGAGGGAGGGGTCTCAAATATACATTGACATATTTTTCGTATCCCAATACCTTCCCGTGCCAAATTTGGTTCCAATATCTTGATTAGTTTTCTAGTTATATGAAAAATTGTAAGGTAGCCCCCCTCCCCCCTTCCTATCACCCCACTGAGAGGAGGGAGGGGTACTCAATATTCATAGGAATATTCTTCGTACCTAAATACCACCCCATGCCAATTTTGATACCAATTGCTTGATGGGTGCTCGAGTTATGCAAAAAATTGTCTTTTGTTTGGGAGGCCCCTCCCTCCCTTATTGAGAAAGGGAGGGGTCTCAAACCATAATAGGAACCTTCCCCGGCCTCCAATACCCCCACCTGCCAAGTTTCACGCAAATCGGTTCAGTAGTTTCCGAGTCTATAGGGAACAGACAGACAGACAGACAGACAGACAGACAGACAGACAGACAGACAGAAATTCATTTTTATATATATAGATATATTGAGTTTTTTTTAAAGAGATTGAAAGCTTTCCTTAAAAACTTATTTTATAAAAAAAAATCATATAAGCCTAATCTAATAACTGACTCTTAAACAAATTTAAATAAAACCATCGATGAAAGTGAATTCCATATTTTGTTACTTTAGTAGGTACGTATTTCTAAAGTAACGATTTAACCCTCTAGAATCAAACCGAAAAAATCCGTGCTATTTTCTCTAAAAAAACCCACAAAATTCGAGCATTTGATTTCAAAATTGTCGACAAAAAATTCGGGCAATGTCCGGGCAAATTTGGTAAAAACCCAGGAACTATTCAACGCAAATTATACAAACATATGGTTTTTTTTTCATAATAAATAATCGGCAGTATTTGAGGCTTTCAAAAAAAAAATTAACAACTGTTTTTAAATTACTAGTTAAAAAAATCGTTTGAAACGCATAAAAATACAACACAATTCGTTTTTGTTTTGTTTGTTTTGGCAAAAAAAAACGAATAAATCAGGGCTTTATTTAATAAAAAGCCGGGCCGGAACAGACTTTTGTCAAATTTTGTATTTAATATCCGGTCAAACCCTGATTTATTTGATGCCATATTACTTACACTAGAGGTAAACAGTTTAATGTATAACTAGGGGAGAGTGGGGATACTTGATCCCCTTTTCTTATTTTCACCATGTCTTTTTAGAAAAATTTAGCAACTCGCCGTCTTTGACATTTTCTGACAGCTTGTAACTTCAAGTTTCTATGCTCCAAAAATTAGAACGATACTTGAACCCGTTGATGAACTAGAAGCATTTTTGTGGGAGTAAAAAAAAATGCGATTTTTCTGAAGTTAGGGGAGACTTGATTCCTTACTGAAGGAGACTTGATATTTTATTCAGGAAGCCCTAATCCTCGTATAAAAATCAAACAAAACCCCATGATAGAATGTTAATTGACTATTTTGGTCATGTTTGTTCTCATTTCACAATTTATAGCAGACATAAGAAGAAAATTCTATAACTTTGTCTCAACGCTAAAAACATTGCATACTTAAAGGCGCTATTTCATATAATTAAGAGAAAATTAATTATTTTTGCTCTTTTCTTCAGACGATTGTTCGATAAATATTAGTTTTTGAAATTTAAAATAAAGATTCATAAATAAGAGTTCTGAATATTGGCTTTTAAAATTATGATCTGAAATTAAGATTCGGAAATCAAATTTTTGTACGTTTTAGTAATCGAATTGAAGTTCTGAAACAGATTGAAAATTCTTATATTGAAATCAGGTTCAGAATTCAGATTCAGAATGCACGTTCAAAATTCAGAATATAATTTGGCTCATAAATGAGTTATACTATCGAGATAAAAATATCAAACTGACTATTAATTTCGTTGAGAAATTTAAGAGATCTCAAACTTATGAATTTTTTTGTTGATTGAATTTCAAAATTTAAATTTTTTAATCTAAGTTAGTGTGTTCGCAGAGTTCAGCTGAAAAACACAAACATTAAGTAGAATTTCAGTTTATTTTTTAAGTTAAAAGTTCTGATTTATGAAAATAAATCTTTTATTTTTATTTCAAAAAAAATTATTACATAGGAATATTATAGAATTGCTTTAAAATGATAAATATTTGCTGATGAATAAACATATAGTCTTCATCTAAAACATCTACACGAAATGATTTATTTTTCGGAGTATTTTTAACATTATTAATATTGCAGTTTTTTCATATGCTAAAATCATTTTCATCAATATGGTTGAAACCTTTGAATTTGCTCAAGAGTTTGGAACATTTAGTTTATTTTATTTTAGCACTAGCTGACCCGGTGTGCTTTGCTACACCTTTCAAAATCAAATGATATTTTCAAAAATTATTCGTATTCTTATTGTTTTATTGGCATTATTTTAAATCAATTTTTTACATAATTCATTAGCAACCGCTATAAAACGAATTGCAACACAAAGACTACTATTAAACTAATATTCTGAATCTTGCTCTATAAATTTGTGTTAAAGATCCAATAATTTTAATCTGTCTGGAGGGTCTCAAATTAATCGTACGCAAACAATCTAACTTATAAAATATGGTTGTTTTTGCTTGATATGCTCTGAATTTATGCTAAACTGATAAAAGAGCCCCCCTGTCTTTCCCTTCACCCCCTGCTGAATGGAGTTCGTGATCTTTAATAATCATACCAATTTTTTTCGTTCCCAAAAATCGTCTTATATCAAATATAGTTCCATTGATTAATAAGTTTTTAAGCTTTACAACAAAATTTATATGGAGCGCCCTCCTTTCTTCCCCTCTCTCCACTGTTAAGCGTAAGGGTCTATAACAATCGTAGAAACATATCTCGTAACCAAGTACCTTTCCATGCCATATTTGTTTCCATTTGTTGGCTTCGTTAGCATAAATTGAGAACTTATGCTAACAAAATTGTATTGAGCTCACCTTCCTTCTCCCATGTACCTACTCACTGAAAGGAGGATTGTGTGTCAGATAATCATATAATCATAGCAAAATGATTTTCCATGTTAAGTTTTGTCCATATCTCAGATATTAAAAAAAAAAGTTAAATGTAAGCCTCCTCTTCCCTTCCTATATATCCAATTCTATCATCCTTCTGCAAAAAAGGAATTGTTTCATATAGAAAAAGTATTTTTTTACTCAAATACTTTTTGATGGCTTATTTGGTTTCATTTGCTCGATTAATTCTCGAGTAATGCAAAAAAAATTGTATGGAAGCCCCCCTTTCCCTCTTTATGTCATTCCGCTGAAAAAATGTGGGGCTTCAATTTATAATAGGAACATTTTTCGAATCCAAATACCCTCACATGTCAAATATAGTTCCATTTGCTCGATCAGCTCTACAGTTATACTGAAAATTGCAAGGGAGACCTCTTCTCCCCCTTTCATCCACCTTTTTGAAGGAGTGAGGGATACCAAATAATCATAGAAGCATTTCTCGTACCCAAATGTAGTTCCATGCCAAATGTGGTTCCAATTGCTGTTGTAGTTCTTGAGTTATGCAATAAAATTGTATGAAACTTCTCTCCCTCTTTCCTTCCTCCCCGCTGGAAGAAGGAAGGCGTCTCAAACAATCATTAGAACATGTCACGTCACCCATGCCAAATTCGGTTCTATTTGCTTGATTCGTTTTTGAGTTATGAAAAAAATTTGAAACATGGCCCCTCCCCCCTTTATATCTCCCTACTGGAAAGAGGGAGGGGTCTCAAATAATCATAGAAATATTTTTCATATCCAAATACCTTCCCATGCCAAATTTGGTTCCATTTGCTTTATTAGTTTTTGAGTAATGTAAAAAGATATGAAAAAGGCCCCCTCCCCCTTTCAACTGCAAAGAGGGAGGGGTCTAAAATAATCATTGAAATATTACTCGTATCAAAATACCTTCCCATGCCAAATTTGGTTCCAATATCTTGATTAGTTTTCGAGTTATATGAAAAATTGTAAGGTAGCCCCCCTCCTCCCTTCCTATCACCCCACAGGGAGGAGAGAGGGGTACCATATATTCATAGAAATATTCCCCGTCCCCAAATAACACCCCATGTCAAATTTGATACCATTTGCTTTATTGGTTTTCGAGTTATGCAAAAAAATTTCTTTTGTTTGGGAGGCCCCTCCCCCCCTTCCTGTTAGAGGGAGGGGTCTCAAACCATAATAGGAACCTTCCCCGGCCTCCAATACCCCTACCTGTCAAGTTTTACGTAAATCGGTTCAGTAGTTTCTGAGTCTATAGGGAACAGACCGACAGACAGACAGACAGAAATTCATTTTTATATATATAGACTAGCTGACCCGGTGTGCTTTGCTACACCTTTCAAAATCAAATGATATTTTCAAAAATTATTCAAATTTTTATTGTTTTATTGGCATTACTTTAAATTAATTTATAACATAATTCATAAGCAACCGCTATAAAATTAGAGCTGCAGCTGGAGTTTCGAATTGGAACACAAAGATAACTTAAACGAATATTCTAAATCTTGCTCTATAAATTTGTGTTAAAGATCTGATAATTTGAAGCTGTCTGGACGGTCTCAAATTAATTGTACGCAAACAATCTAACTTATAAAATATGGTTATTTTTTCTTGATATGTTCTGGATTTATGCTGAAAAACTGATAAGAGCCCCTGTCCCTGTCCTTACTTTCACCCTCTGCTGAATGGATGTCGTGATTTTTAATAATCATACCTAATTTTTTCGTTCCCAAAAATTCTCTTATATCAAATAAAGTTCCATTGGTTCATTAGTTTTTAAGCTTTACAACAAAATTTATATGGCCCCTCCTTCTTTCTTCCCCTCTCTAAGGATCTATAATCCCCTCTCGTAAGGATCTATAACAATCGTAGAAAAATATCTCGTAACCAAGTACCTTTCCATGCCATATCTGTTTCCATTTGTTGGCTTCGTCAGCATAAATTGAGAAATTACTATTGTATTGGGCTCACCTCCCTCCTCCCATTTCTCGGATTTTGTAAAAAAAAAGTTAAATGTAAGCCTCCTCTTCCCTTCCTATATTCCCAATTCTATCATCCTACTACCTACCTACCTAAGGGTCCAGCGCCGATTGACCGGCGTATAGGGCTGAGATAAAAGATCTCCACTGCTGGCGATCCGGAGCCAGCGTCTTCACTTGCTGCCAGCCGAGGTTCTCGTCAACTGTGCGGATTTCAGCGGCTAGACTTCGCCGCCGCGAGCTTTTGGGCCTGCCTCTTCTTCGATGCCCATCTGGATTCCAGTCAAGCGCCTCTCTGCAAATCTCGTTTTCATCTCTTCGCAGCGTGTGCCCAATCCATCTCCCCTTACGTTCCCGAATCTCGATTTCTAGCGCCTTTTGATGACACCGGCGCACAGTGGTCCAAAATGCGAAAAACGTGATCGTTGCTTATAACTTTTTTAGGTCACATTTTAGCTTATTGGTGTCTTCGGGGAAGTTTGTCAGTAAAATCAGCTCTATAATAAAAAACTACTATTTTTCTGATTAATCCCCCTACAAGTGAGATAAAATTTCTAACTTCTCTGTTATAGGTTTTAGCTCTTTGATGTCTTCGGCAAACTTGTTTAAAATCAAATTTTTCACAACTTTGTCTCAGATGTCAAGTTTCTAAAATAATTATTCTCAGAGATATCGGCCAAATAAGAAACTTAACCTCTTAAAATCAGTTTATTAATAATAACTTTTTTCAGTTAATTTTAAGTTTAATAATATGTTCCACAAAGTTGTTTGTCTTGTTAAAATACACCACTTTGTTGAACATTTCAAGTTTGTAAAATGTGATACTACACCGCTATGTTAAAAAGATTACCGAAAATAGGGCTTTTTCACGCCTTATTTTACAAACACCGGGCAACATCGGGCAGCCCACTTTAGATGCAAAATGAAGTCGAAGATTTCGTCTACAAGATGCAGGTAAAACCGTTTGTATCCACTTGTATCCAAGCGAGATACATCAATTTTACTTTTCCATGTTTGCATTAAAAACAAAGATTTCTATAAATCTATAGCGCATTCTACCACGTGTGTTTTCTTATAGCTTTTCCTTGCCTTATGTCAGAAGCAAAGGTTTGGAGGCGCATTTGTATTATTAGCATCTCCAGCTTGGAGAGGATATCTATTTCAATTGAACACACAATAGCCTGATGCTAATAATACAAATGCGCTTCCAAACCTTTGCTTCTGACATCGCGCAAGGAAATGATAGAAGAAAACACAAGTGGTAGAATGCGCTATAGTTTTATAGAAATCTTTGTTTTTAATGCAAACATGGAAAAGTAAAATTGATGTATCTCGCTTGGATACAAGTGGATACAAACGGTTTTACCTGCATCTTGTAGACGAAATCTTCGACTTCATTTTGCATCTAAAGTGGGCTGCCCGATGTTGCCCGGTGTTTGTAAAATAAGGCGTGAAAAAGCCCTATTTTCGGTAATCTTTTTAACATAGCGGTGTAGTATCACATTTTACAAACTTGAAATGTTCAACAAAGTGGTGTATTTTAACAAGACAAACAACTTTGTGGAACATATTATTAAACTTAAAATTAACTGAAAAAAGTTATTATTAATAAACTGATTTTAAGAGGTTAAGTTTCTTATTTGGCCGATATCTCTGAAAATAATTATTTTAGAAACTTGACATCTGAGACAAAGTTGTGAAAAATTTGATTTTAAACAAGTTTGCCGAAGACATCAAAGAGCTAAAACCTATAACAGAGAAGTTAGAAATTTTATCTCACTTGTAGGGGGATTAATCAGAAAAATAGTAGTTTTTTATTATAGAGCTGATTTTACTGACAAACTTCCCCGAAGACACCAATAAGCTAAAATGTGACCTAAAAAAGTTATAAGCAACGATCACGTTTTTCGCATTTTGGACCACTGTGCGGCGATGAAGTTCAACGTTTGAGATCCAGTTGCCAGGCCACCAAGCGCGGATGATGTTCCGCAGGCAGCGATTCACAAAAACTTGCAGTTTTCGCGTCGTCACCGCATATGTGCACCAAGTTTCACACCCGTACAGCAATACGGATTTGACGTTTGAGTTGAAGATTCGGATCTTAGTTCGTAGAGAGATTTGGCGTGACCGCCAGATGTTTCGGAGACTCGCAAACGCAAATCGGGCTTTTCTGATCCGGGTCTCGATGTCCTTCTTGGTCCCACCATCAGGCGTAATCTGGCTACCAAGATACTGGAAGCACTCCACTGTCTCAACCTGTTGTCCAGCTACCACGAAATTGGAACGATTTTCTGTATTGATTTCCATCGACTTGGTCTTTCCGACATTGACTTTGAGACCTGCTGCCTTGGAGCTTTCGGTGAGGTCGTCGAGTTTGCTCTGCATGTCTTGTTGTGTTTGGGCGAGCAAAACAATATCGTCTGCCAGGTCAAGGTCGCTCAGTTGCTCCATGGTTGAAGGATTCCACGGCAATCCTCGGTTTGGTCTACAGTCAATCGATCCAGTCAAGATCTCATCCATTACGATGAGAAAAAGCTGCGGTGACAAAATACATCCTTGTCTCACTCCAGCAGTTACCGGGATTGGTTCGGACAAGACACCGTCGTGCAAGACCTTGCACGAAAATGCCTCGTACTGTGCTTCGATGAGATGGACTAGTTTCTCTGGGACCCCTCGTCGTCTAAGAGCAGCCCAGATGTTTTCGTGGTTCAGTCGGTCAAATGCTTTTTCGAAATCAACGAACACCAGCAGAAGAGAGTCCTGGAATTCGTTGATTTGTTCCAGTATTATTCGTAGCGTTGTGATGTGGTCCACACATGATCGTCCGGATCGGAATCCAGCTTGTTGCCGTCGGAGTGTAGCGTCGATTTTCTCCTGGATCCTGTTCAGGATCACTTTGCAGAGTACTTTGAGGGTTGTACAGATCAAAGTTATGCCACGCCAGTTACCGCACTCTGTTAGGTCTCCTTTCTTCGGGACCTTTACGAGGATACCCTGCATCCAGTCGGCCGGGAATGTTGCAGTATCCCAAATGTCAGCGAATAGACGGTGCAACATTTGTGCTGACAAGGCAGGGTCGGCTTTGAGTTTTTAGCAGGAATGCAATCGATTCCAGGCGCTTTGTTGGATTTCATGTCCTTGATTGCCGCTTCTATTTCAGCCAGCGAGGGCGCTTCCGAGTTGACGCCATTAATGCGACTTACTGTGGGCGCCTCGAGCTGCGGGTTCTGTTGGCCATTGCTATTTGTAACTCGAAAAAGTTGATCAAAATGCTCAGTCCAACGCTTGAGCTGATCTGTTCGATCTGTCAGCAGCTGACCTGCTCGGTTTTTCAGCGGCATTCTTGTATTAGTCCTTGCACCACTAAGGCGGCGAGAAATATCATATAATAATCGGATATCTCCAATGGCGGCGGCTCTTTCTCCCTCTTCGGCTAGGGAGTTTGTCCAGGCTCTCTTGTCTCGTCTACAAGCTCGTTTAACTGCCTTTTCCAGCTCCGCATATCGTAAGCGGGCGGCTGCTTTGGCTGACCCGGTACATGCCTGCTCAATTCCGACTTTCGCCTTTCTCCGATCATCGATCATCCTCCAGGTTTCATCCGACATCCATTCACTTCGTCTTCCACAAACTTTACCGAGAGTACCATGGCTCGTCGTGATAAAGGCATTCTTGATTCCACACCACTGTTCTTCGACTGTTCCGTCTGTCGGCAGCTCCGAGGCTCGGGATTCTAGCTGTTCAACGTATGCCCTTTTCACCTCTGGATTCTCCAACCGGCGGACGTCGTATCGACACCCGACTTTCTCCTCGCGCCGTTGGACACGCGCAACTCTCAGTCGTATCTCGCCAAGGACGAGGTGATGGTCAGATGCAATGTCTGCGCTTCGTTTGTTGCGGACATCAAGAAGGCTCCTTCTCCATTTTCGGCTGATGCAGATGTTATTTTTTATTTACATAGTATTCCGTCTCACGACATAACTTGACGAACATAATTCCTAAAATTCACTCGGTTCATAGCAACCGTTCTCCAATTTCTCGGGCACCCCACGTTCGCCAGATCACGCTCCACTTGGTCTAACCACCTCGCTCGTTGCGGCTGATGCAGATGTGGTCAATTTGATTTTCTGTTCGGCCATCTCGGGATACCCAAGTGACCTTATGTGCTGGTCGATGGGGGAAGAGCGATCCACCGATCACCATGTTGTTGTTGCCACAAAATTCTACAAACAGCTCTCCGTTTTCGCTCATCTGTCCTAGGCCATGGCACCCCATGATGCGCTCAAAGTCCTGATTATCGGAGCCAATCTTTGCGTTGAAGTCGCCTAAGTGGATTTGAATGTCACCCTTCGGAATTCTCTCAACCACGCTGTTCAATTGACTGTAAAACTGCTCTTTCTCCTGCAAATCGGCAACGTCAGTTGGCGCATAACACTGGACCATTGTAAGGTTTCTAACCCGTGTTCTGAATCTGGCTACGATTATTCTTTCGTTTATCGGTTCCCATCTTATGAGGGCCGCATGGGCCTGCGGGCTTAACAGGAAACCAACTCCTCGTTCCCGAGTAGCATGTTCTCCTCGTATGCCAGAGTAAAGCAGTACTTGCCCGGACTGTGTCTTGTGTTCTCCAGTGTTAGGCCAACGGACTTCGCTCAGTCCCAATATCTCTAGCTTGAGGCGGCTAGCTTCTCTAGCAAGTTGAGCCAGCTTTCCTGGCTGGGCAAGGGTCAAAACATTCCAAGTTCCAATTCTAGTCCGTGTTTTCATGCTAAAAGTCGTTGCCAAAGTTCCAATTCGGTTATTTCTTCTCTCAGTTTCTGTAACAATAAAAGATTTCAGGAGCAGTAGGTTGTTAGCCTAAAGTCCCTATCCCGCGATGGGGCTGCCATCTTGGACTTAGCTGGCGGGAGCCGCATTTCATAAATTCAGCCGCTTGCTGCAAGACAGACGCTGTTTGAGCCGCCCCTGACCTGGAGAACAGACGCTCGGTTGTTGTTGCACGCCGCCCCTGACCTGGGGAACAGACGCGTGCGGCCACCTTCTCAGTCTGCATGCGACCAAAGCATCCACCGGGGTTGGGTACCCGATCTCCGCTTAGGTTACTCGCACCCCAGCCGGCACCGCGGGGAGGTAGAGATAGGAGTTGTGAATAAGAGGTGATATGACCACTATGGGGTCTCGTGTTGCACATTATCCACCGTTTATGATCCTACTGCAAGAAAGGAATTGTTTAACATAGAAAAAGTATTTTTCGTACTCAAAACCTTTTGATGCCAAATTTGGTTTCATTTGCTCGATAAATTCTCGAGTTATGCCAAAAATATTATATGGAAGTTCCTCTTTCCCTCTTAATATCTTTCTGCTGAAAAAAAGGTGGGGCTTCAATTTATGATAGAAACATTTCTCGAATCCAAATACCCTCATATGCCAAATATGGTTCAATTTGCTCGATCAACTCTCCAGTTATACTGAAAACTGTAAGGGAGACCTCTCCTCCCCCATTTCATCCATCTCTTTGAAGGAGTGAGGGATACCAAAAATTCATAGAAGCATTTCTCGTACCCAAATATTGTTCCATGCCAAATTTGGTTCCATTTGCTGGTGTAGTTCTTGAGTTATGCAGTAAAAATTGTAATTATCGATTTTCGACAATAAGCGGTGATCGAAAATCGTCCCCAGTAAAAATTGTACGAAACTCCCCTCCTTCTTTCCTTTCTCTCCGCTGGAAGAAGGAAGGGGTCTCAAACAATCATTAGAACATGTCACGTTCCCAAATACCCGCCCATGCCAAATTTTGTTCCATTTGCTTGATTTGTTTTTGAGTTATGTAAAAAATTATAAAAGAGGCCCCTCCCCCTTTATATCTCCCTACTGGAAAGAGGGAGGGGTCTCTAATAATCATAGAAATATTTTTTGGAACCAAATACCCTCCCATGCTAAATTTGGTTCCATTTGCTTTATTAATTTTTTAGTTGTGTAAAAAAATATTAAATAGGCCCCTCCCCCTTTCTACTGGAAAGAGGGAGGGGTCTCAAATATACATTGACATATTTTTCGTATCCCAATACCTTCCCGTGCCAAATTTGGTTCCAATATCTTGATTAGTTTTCTAGTTATATGAAAAATTGTAAGGTAGCCCCCCTCCCCCCTTCCTATCACCCCACTGAGAGGAGGGAGGGGTACTCAATATTCATAGGAATATTCTTCGTACCTAAATACCACCCCATGCCAATTTTGATACCAATTGCTTGATGGGTGCTCGAGTTATGCAAAAAATTGTCTTTTGTTTGGGAGGCCCCTCCCTCCCTTATTGAGAAAGGGAGGGGTCTCAAACCATAATAGGAACCTTCCCCGGCCTCCAATACCCCCACCTGCCAAGTTTCACGCAAATCGGTTCAGTAGTTTCCGAGTCTATAGGGAACAGACAGACAGACAGACAGACAGACAGACAGACAGACAGACAGACAGACAGAAATTCATTTTTATATATATAGATATACTAGCTGACCCGGTGTGCTTTGCTACACCTTCAAAAATTTTTGAAACTTGGTATACCTAGTTATTTAACTTGTTATTTATTTGCACAAAATTTTAAGTTCAATTTCAATATCATTAAATTTTTTTTTCAAAATGAATTTGCAAATTTTTTATTTTGAAATCTTAATTATTTTTTTTAAATCCGTGTTTTAATCCTTTTTATGACTCTGAATTTCTTTGCTTAAATAGTTTATAACTTATGCCAAAATATTTTTTTTATAAATATGAAACTTTGTCAAACTATCATGTGAGCATTTTCAGTAACAAAATAACATCATGGGACATTTATTTTACCTATTCATTCTCGAATTATCATACGAATTACCCCCATTCCTATATCCCTAATTGAAAGAAGGTGGGTCTCATAACATCAGAAAAACACTTCTTGTATACAAATACGATCCCACGTCATATATGGCCCCATTTTCGATAAGTTTTCGAGTTATTCAAAAAATTGGTGTCCCTCCCCCTACTGTATATCTCCCCTCTGGCAAGAGAAGGGGTTTTCAAACCATCGAAGAAACATTGCTTGTACACAAATTTGCTCCCATGATAATTTAATTCTATTTTCTCGATAAGTTTTAGAAATATTAAACAAATTTTATCAATGCCCTCTTTTCCCTCTATTTCGTTCCACTGATTTGTGGTAGTGATGCTAAACTACCGGAAAAAAACATACCTTGAGCTCGAATACCCTCTCATGCCAAATTTGGTTTCGATTGATTTATAAATTGTCGAGTTATGCTATAAAATTTGTATCGGAGCCGCTCTTCCTACCTATCCCCTACCTGGAAGAACAGGATCAAGATTGAACATTCCGTGTATTCAAATACACTCCTATGCCAAATTCTTCCCCAGTTGCTAAATTGAATGATTGTTCCATTTGTTAGATAAGTTTTAGGTTTATGCAAAACAATCATACATATATGAGGTTACGTCTTCCCTAACTTAAGGTTGCCAGAATTTTTTCAGCACGTATCCGGGCCGGACAATCATGGCTATTTTCATCTAAAAACCTGGCAAAATCCGGGCATTTGATTTCAAAAAGTCGACCAAAAATCCGGGCAATATCCGGGCAAATTTGGTCCAAGTCCATGAATTACTCAACACAAATCGAGGAAAAAAACATGAAAAAAATTTTTCATCAGCAGTTTTTCGTTCGTATTTTACGCTTCAAAAAAAAACTCTCATGGTTTTTTTACTAAACTTGTTCGAAAAAAATTGTTTTAAACGCATAAATAAAAAAAAAATTACAACAAAATTTGTTTTTTTTTGTTAGTTTTTGCAACAAAGTGAATAAATCCAGGCAAAATCCGGGCATTTTAACTGAAATCCGGGCAACCGGGCCGGGCCGGACTTCTGTCAAATTTTGTGTTAAATATCCGGGCAAAACCGGATAAAACCGGGCAATCTGGCAACCTTACCCTAACTGCATTCTCAATTGAAGGAGAAAGAAGTCTCAAATAAGCTAATAACCATTTTACGTATTCATGCCAAAGCTTTCCCATGCCAAAGTTGTTTCCATTTGCTTGATTAGTTCTCGAGTAATGCGAATAATTGTAAAGGAGCCCCCCCCCCTCCCCCTCTCCTTCATATCACCCCACTGGAAGGAGGCAGTAGTACCAAATATTCACATAAACCTTCCCTGTGCTCAAATACCCTCTCAACCCAAATTTCATTCCATATGCTTAGTAAGTTCCCGAGGGATGTAAAAATTATATGGGAGGACCCTCCCCCCTTAAAATTTCCGACTTGAAGGACGAAAGGTTCTCAAAATATCATAGAAACATTTATCGTAATCATATACCTTCCCACGTCAAATTGGGTGCCATTTGCTTGATTATTTATCCAGTTATGCTAAAACTTGTAAAGGAGCACCCTCCCCCCCCTTTCTTTATCCTCACTGGAAGGAGGGAGGGGTACCAAATATTCATAGAACTGTTTATCGTATCCATATACCCTTCCTAGCCAAATTTGGTTTCATTTGCTCAAATAGTTTTCAAGCTATGCAATAAAAAAGTGGTTAAAGGCCCCCCTCCTTCTTCCTGTATCTCCAATGGAAGGAGGGAGGGGTTTGAAATAATCATAGAACCATTTTTCGTATTCCACTACCCTCCTATGCCAAATTTTGTTCCATTAGCTTGATTAGTTTTCGAGTTATATGAAAAATTGTAAGGTAGCCCCCCTGCCCCCTTCCTATCATCCCACTGAGAAGAGGGAGGGGTACCAAATATTCATAGAAATATTCCTCGTTCCCAAATATCACCCCATGCCAAATTTGATACCATTTGCTTGATGGGTTCTCGACTTATGCAAAAAATTGTCTTTTGTTTGGGAGGCCCCTCCCTCCCTTCATGAGAGAGGGAGGGGTCTCAAACCATAATAGAAACCTTCCCCTGCCTCCAATACCCCCACCTGCCAAGTTTCATGCAAATTGGTTCAGTAGTTTCCGAGTCTATAGGGAACAGACAGACAGACAGACAGACAGACAGACAGACAGACAGACAGACAGACAGAAATTCATTTTTATATATATAGATTGAGTTTTTTTTAAAGAGATTGAAAGCTTTCCTTAAAAACTTATTTTATAAAAAAAAATCATATAAGCCTAATCTAATAACTGACTCTTAAACAAATTTAAATAAAACCATCGATGAAAGTGAATTCCATATTTTGTTACTTTAGTAGGTACGTATTTCTAAAGTAACGATTTAACCCTCTAGAATCAAACCGAAAAAATCCGTGCTATTTTCTCTAAAAAAAACCCACAAAATTCGAGCATTTGATTTCAAAATTGTCGACAAAAAATTCGGGCAATGTCCGGGCAAATTTGGTAAAAACCCAGGAACTATTCAACGCAAATTATACAAACATATGGTTTTTTTTTTCATAATAAATAATCGGCAGTATTTGAGGCTTTCAAAAAAAAAATTAACAACTGTTTTTAAATTACTAGTTAAAAAAATCGTTTGAAACGCATAAAAATACAACACAATTCGTTTTTGTTTTGTTTGTTTTGGCAAAAAAAAACGAATAAATCAGGGCTTTATTTAATAAAAAGCCGGGCCGGAACAGACTTTTGTCAAATTTTGTATTTAATATCCGGTCAAACCCTGATTTATTTGATGCCATATTACTTACACTAGAGGTAAACAGTTTAATGTATAACTAGGGGAGAGTGGGGATACTTGATCCCCTTTTCTTATTTTCACCATGTCTTTTTAGAAAAATTTAGCAACTCGCCGTCTTTGACATTTTCTGACAGCTTGTAACTTCAAGTTTCTATGCTCCAAAAATTAGAACGATACTTGAACCCGTTGATGAACTAGAAGCATTTTTGTGGGAGTAAAAAAAAATGCGATTTTTCTGAAGTTAGGGGAGACTTGATTCCTTACTGAAGGAGACTTGATATTTTATTCAGGAAGCCCTAATCCTCGTATAAAAATCAAACAAAACCCCATGATAGAATGTTAATTGACTATTTTGGTCATGTTTGTTCTCATTTCACAATTTATAGCAGACATAAGAAGAAAATTCTATAACTTTGTCTCAACGCTAAAAACATTGCATACTTAAAGGCGCTATTTCATATAATTAAGAGAAAATTAATTATTTTTGCTCTTTTCTTCAGACGATTGTTCGATAAATATTAGTTTTTGGATAAATATAAGTAATTTCGTAATGAGCAATCATAACGATCAATTCAGAAGAAGAATATGCCGTTTGGAAGGGGGATCAATTGTACCCAACTCTAGGGGATCAATTGTAGGTATCCATAATCAACATTTTAGAAAACTTTTTCTGAAAAAAGTTGAGAGTTTTCCATTACTTTGAAAATATGGCATTATGAAGTTCATTTTACGCTCGAGCGATTGATACATTGGAACAAATATTTTTTTCATAATTTTCCCAAGTAAGGAACATTTTAAAGTGATGAAAAAAGATCTTCAAGTTACATTTTGTGAAATTTTTCAAACAAAGTTCAATTACTTAAACAATTATTTTGTTACAATTTTTTAAACTACAAACATTATTATTTCGCTCATTTTGGCACATTTTTCTAGAGCATTTGATCTTTGTAAGACATTTCAGTTTCGAGATATAGCTAAAGAATCAAGTATCCCCAGGGATCAAGTATCCTCATTCTCCCCTACTCAAAAATGAATCATTGCAAAGTAATAAAAATAATGTGTTATAAGTTTTTGTCATTCATACATTGGTTGAGCAAAAAACAATCTTAGGCAAAAATCAATAACTAACCCCTCATGAATTGGTCCTTCCTACGGCCCTGATATACATAATAACTAAAATGACGAAAATGTCATGAATGAACAAAATGACAAAAATAACAAGAATTAAAAGATTTACAAAGCAATGAAACCGACAAAAAATATATTTTTTTGAAAAAACAACAAACATAAAAGAAAAGAAAGAAAACCCACAAAAAATAACAAAACCGACAAAAACCACAAAAAAAAAAATCAAAAGGTCAAAAATGGTAGAAATAAAAATAAAACTATTAATGGAAAAAATACAAAAAAAATAAACATTAAAAATGAAAAATATGATAAAACGAACCTTAATGACAATACATGATTAAAAAATGTTAAACATTGAATAAATTACAAAAATGACAAAAAAAACAGAATGACTTTAATGACAAAATTTACAAGAAGGACAAAACTGACAAAATGAAAATATACTTTTGTAATATTATGGTTTCTTTCATTTTCGTATTTTTTTATTCGTCGATTTAGTCATTTCAAGATCTCATGATCATCTCACGATCTCTACCTTTCACAAACTAACACAACTCCTTTTCGCAGACGTATAGACGGTTTCCATAGTTGGTGATACTAGCTTGTCTTTGGTTCTGACTATTTCAAATTTTTTTTGGAGAATGCAAGAGCGAGAGGTTGCTTGTTGAACTTAAAGAGTATCTTACTAACAATCCATCCCTTTTCACCATAGACTACTAGGACGTCCGGCACCGTTATTAATCATATAAAAAAGGGAGGGCATCAGTTTTGTACTATGAGAATGGCTGCTTATCCCAAGCACCATTCTTTTGGACTTTGTGCAAAATTGATAGCCTCGATTAATTACGGAGAAGCAACCATCGGCGATGTGGAACTTTTTCTGCTTAGCCACGCCAGCGATCATGGAATTGGAAATGTATAGTTTGAAAACAAATATAAAAAATACTAAGTTCCTCTAGAATCAATTTAAAAAAAAACCTGTAAATGAAGCATTTCGAGTTCAATGATTTAGGGTGGATATGAGTAGTCAACCAAGCTAAGCTAAGCTGTAATAATACATTCACGATGTTTAAAGGTTTGGATAATGTTTTGAGAATTGTACGAATTTGCGCTGTTAATAAAATATATTTATTCAAAAAGTTCTCATTTTACTTTCCGCCTTTTCGATATGTTACGCCACAATTTTTGCGATTGTCAAATGAAAAATCAGGGCAGCTGGCATCTCTGCTCAAAGCTCCGAAAAAAATTCACACTGTAATACTTCCATTTCTGTCGCCAGATAGCGCTATTCGTGTCTCCCGTTTTCTCGTTAAGTGGTGTACATCGGTTCAAGTATATCTGCCTCTGGTGTCAATTTCTTTTCAGATATTATCGATATTTGTCTTCACTTAGTACAAAGAAAAACGCATCGAATAATTATGAATGATAAATGAAAAGATCATTCATTTCAAAGTTCATTCATTCGTTATTTTACATTTTGTTTATTTCTTCACCATAGTTGATAATTTTTGTCGCCGTTAAACTGTCATTTTATTAACTGAAAGATTTCAATAGGAACTGATAGGAGTTATAGGAGGAGTTATAATAATAATTTTTATAGTTCGCCGTTACGCTAGTCAAAAATATCTCCCAATCGATTCCTTCTACCCCACTCCCAACGAAAATTATTTTCCTAGAATGCAAGATGACCTCGGTCCTAAAGCACAAAATTGTTCTTTTATTAATTTCTCTCTTTTCCAACCTATCCATAGACTACTAAGTAGTGGCCGGCGCCGTTATTGATAATTAAAAGAGAGAGCATCAGTTCTGTGCAGTGTGAATGATCTGCTAATCCCAAACACCAATCATTTGACCTCTGAACAAAATTGATGGCCTCGGTTAATCACGGAGTAGCAACCATTGCGCATTGGTGACATGGAACTGGTTCTACCGAACCACACCAACAATCGTGGATTTCGAGTTTTTTTTTTAAGTCAAATTAAAAAAAATCAATAATACAATTTTATGTTCAAATTCGTCATTAAGAATAGTATTCAAGCATTTCGGGTTCAGCGATTCGAAGTGGATGTGAGTAGTCAAATAAGCAAAGCTAAGCTAATTCTTTTTTTCAGAGACAAAAATCGAAAGAAAACTCAAACATGTTGATAATATCAAACCATCATCGATCCCTCGAAACAATCCCTCGTTAGCCAAAGTCATGTCCGTTTACAAGTTGCATTAGTAGACGTCAGGCTTAATTATTTCACCAATGGTAAAACACATTCGATTGATGTTGAACCCCTTTATGGCAATGTGTCGACAGATCGTTGAAATGTTTATACGCGTGTATTCGATGTTAATCATTCCACTCCATCCACCTACACACGGCCCGGAACGCAGACATCAACTGGATAGAAGTACGCCTAGAAGAATAGAGTAGTTCGAAAAAAGGAAGCCATAATTTACTCTCGTCCATTATGGCCTTATTCTCGATGACACTTTAATTAGGGATCAAGTGTGAGTTTGGAATAAAGCCGGTTGAATTTTGGAGTCAGCCAGCTCCCCCCAATTTAGAATAAACCTTCTGCATTCAATAGTCACAAGTTCAACCGAATCTTCGGTTGTTGGAAGTTTGGATGAGCAATGGGTTTAAGTTCCACCAAATTCGTATTCGGACGCGTTAATCATGTGCGGTGATAGTTTGCACTCGAGAGTGTCATAAATTTATCACACTAACTCACTTCCCAAAACAGACAGCTAGCATGGTTAACCTATGGCTGAAATAGTAGCCGGTAGCGAATTGGTTAAATTCATAAATTGGAAGCAAAAGGTTTGAAAACTGTATTTTTTTCTTCCATTAACTACAAGCAGTCAAGTCATGTTTCTTAAGACAACCTTCATCGTGTCAGATACCAAGAGTATTACAACACAGTATAAACATTTCAACGATTTGCAGCTATCACATTTTCGACTAGTAAACTTCCCACCGCTCGTAGTATTTAAAGACCAGAACCTTTTCTCACAGAATAAGTCATTGTGTTCCACACTTAACAGGTTTGCGCCTTTTTTCGAGTGGCAACTGTTGAATCCAACCAAATCGTGAACATTCACATTTATCAAAATAATATTTCAATGTGGATCAAGAGAGCAATGGGTGAACAAAACTGCCAGTCACTCGAGCATTGTGTCTCTATCAGAGCTACAGCTATGCGAATGTCACAGTTTAACCGCTTTAGATTCAATTCACTGTTTTATTTTCGAGTCAAAACCGTGATTTGAGATCAACTTTATTAATAGAATTTGTAAAATAAAAGATTTTTATAATTGAGAACTCCTCGCAGTATCAACAGCTTCAAATTTACTTTTAAAATCAAAACTTTTAGTTATGAATTGCCTCATGAAACGACATTACGTCGGACTCAATCAACTCTCAACACTCTTTGAACTGTGCCGACCCAATAAAAACAAACCCAGGCGACCTTCTCGAGCTTTTCTTATCAGTTAACTGTCGCCGGTTGTAGTAAAATACCGCTCCCATCGTCGCTCGCTTGGTACCCTTTTTCCGGTAGCACAGCTGTGTCCCATACGGAATCAATAATGCCTTTATCGATCATCCGAGTATGACTCAACTTCTTAAACAAAGTTTTTAAACTTTTCATTTCGTCAATTATTTTTTAATTTTCTACCAAACAAGTTGTTAGAATTAGCTACATTCTGCTACATCAGGTATTAGAATGGGAGTAGGCTTAAAAGCGGAACGTTATCCAAACATACAGGAAAAATGTGCCAAGCCTTTTTTATCCAAGATTTCATCATTTACCTGAGAAACCTGAAAAACCTGTAAAAGTAAGAAATAAATTCAATCTATTTAAGATGGCATAAAGCCTTTCCACTAGGGATTATTAGCATTAAAGCTCTTTTCTACATTCGGTAAGGAATGATAACATGTTTTTTAAGTTTAATTTCTTAAACTCAGATTCGCTTATAGCGTAAGATCCCAGAGTGCAAAAACGTAGTCTGGCAAATGAGGGACAGTTACATATAAGATGGAAGGGATCTTCCACATCCGATTCACAACTACCACATACTGGAGATTCAGCACGCTGAATGTTGTGCATGTGATAGTTGAATTTACATTTACCAGAGAGTGCTCTGATCAGGATGCTGCAATGAGATTTACTTAAAGTTAATAAGTAACTCGATATGATTGGTGATGATTTATCTAAAAATATTTTTTTTTTTGGCGACAAGTGTCCAGCTCTTCCCAGTATCGTTCATGCTGGTTAGAGGACCAAGTTTTAATTTGGTTTCTGAACCAACATGGCGATATTGGGACAGCCGGCTCTGATCCGCAAAATTCCTTTTCCGATCCAGCTCTAGCGAGTTCGTCATCGCATTCGATTCCAAAAATTCCCTTATGTCCGGGTACCCATAGAAGGTTTAATCCATTGCCTTCAGCAAGTTCTTCGATTGCTTTCCGGCATGCGGTTACCAGTTTTGATCTAGAACTGGAAGCACTGAGTGATTTGATAGCTGCTTGGCTACCTGAACAGAAATAAATTGTTCTGAACATAATTTTCTTTTGAAGTGCAATTTGCACTCCATACATACACAATAGCATATAGCTCAGCCTGAAAGACTGTACAATATTTTCCTAGAGCAGGGGTTTTCAGATCGTGCTCCGCGGAGCACTTTTGAAAGTGCAACGAAAATCATAAACCAACCTTGAACAACGGCCTGGTAGAAATCGATCGAAAAACAGCTGATCAACTGTCAATCCATTTCAATTGATTTCGATTAGGTTTCATTGAACACACCTATACTTGTGTTATAGGACTTAAGCGCGTGCGACAGAAACAAAAACAAGCAAAGAGCTGTTGACAAATAACGTCAACAAGCACAGTGTTGAGTTTGAATTTCTTGTTTTAAAATTCCAGTTAAAAATATTTTTTTGGATTTGGAATCTATCATGGATCGCTGGTTAAAATACGGAACATTTGCAAAACCAGGATCATCCAGATGCACAGCCAATAGGTATCAATAAATGTGCCTAAATAGCAACTTTTTTTTTTGATTTTTTTTGTTCAATCTGTAGTGAGCAGGATGAAAACACAACTGCAACTGTGATGCATCAAATGCAGAACCTCCATCAATGGACGTTAAGCTGGACCTGGAGGAAATCGAAGAGCCTCAGCCGGGAGATGTATCCAACGTCAAGAAAAGAACAAAACGGAAATATCACGAAACGTATATTGAAATGGGTTTTACTGAGACGGGCGATAATAAGCCACAATGTTTTCCCCGCGGTAAGGTGCTTCCCAACAGTTCAATGGTGTCGTCAAAAATGCGCAGACATTTGGAAAAAGTGTATCCGGAGTAAACCGAGAAGATTTTTCCGAGTGTAGCAGGATTATCAATTCTGATGGTATTTGTTCGCTATCAAGGTTCTGAACGTTTCGAAGAAGATTTGTTCCTTTGCAAACTGTTACCAAATTCCACAATGAGGGCTGAAATTTTCAAGATAATTGGTGATTATGTTACGAACAACAATATTCCATGGGGAAAATGCATTGATGTAAGCACGGACGGTGCGAAAGCTATGGTTGTAAATACTGCTGGAGTCGTTGCCAAGATAAAAAAAAAAGGCCAATAGTTGCGGTAGTAGTCATTGCATCCTTCATCGACATGCACTCATTATGAAGAATCATCATCATCTTTGGATGAAGTCTTGGACGAAAGCGTAAAAATAATTAACTTTATTAAGGCTCGACCGAAAAATTCAAGGTTATTCAAGGCGTTGTGCGAAGAGATGGGTAGCCAACATTCTACTCTACTACTACATACCGAAGTTCACTGTTTCGAGGAAAAACCTTGTCTGGCCTGTTTGAGTTAAGATCGGAAGCTAGAACGTTTTAGAGCGACGATAATTTTGCTTTGGGGGTCAAATTGAATGATAACACTAGTTTACAAAATTTTAAAAAAATCGTGAACTTGATTAACTGACCAACATTTTTAATGTAAAATCGGGCGCTGAATCCAAAAATGAAATTCAAAAAAATCTCAGTAGAACCGTTTTTGAGTTATGCTCCAAATATGAAATTTCGAAAAAATTAAAAAAGTTCTTGTACTTAGATTAAAATATCTCGGACGGCATAACAGTAATTTGAAATCCCTCTTTTGCATATTGAAAGTGAATAAGTTTTCTATCGATCATCTGAACACTGTTTTTGCGTTTGACCATTAGTATTGCTAATATTAGTGACTTTATGAGAAAAAAAATTATAAAAAATGCATTTTTTTAGAGAAAATTTTTTTTCAACGAAAGTTTTAGACTCAATGGTAGTATTTAAAAAATCTGATTTTTTTTTGCGCTTAAATGTCAATTTAAAACAAAGATTTCAAGTGGTTATTTATCAAAATCGGTTGAAAATTGAAAAAGTTATGGCTACTTTACTATAACTGAAATTTTTGGAGTTTTTAATAATTTAACGAACCGCAGTACACTTATCATAGTATAGGAAGAATGAAACATGATAAATCTCACTCGCTCCAAGTCGAAATTATTTATTAGCTTACCAGAAGGTCATATGCCAAGTTTCAGGAAGATCTGACCATAGGGAGCGGTTGCTTGAGTCTCAAACGTGAATAAAGTTTTAAGGTATTTTGCCCAGAAGGAACGCAAAATACTGGTTTTTCATCAATAACTTTTTTCATCACTAGCTGATTGTTTTTTATGGTTGATTTTCTTAAAGCCTAAGTTTAGACAAATATTTCACCCGAAGACTGTAACTCGATTGGATTTGAAACAGAAAAGTTATTGCGGTTCAAAGGCAGAAAATTTTGTCCAACACGCAATGAGTACTTTTTACGCATTGCGTTTTATACGACAATTTTCGACCAAAATACAATCTTTGAACCGCAATAACTTTTCTGTTTCAAATCCAATCGAGTTACAGTCTTCGGGTGAAATATTTGTCTCAACTTAGGCTTTAAGAAAATCAACCATAAAAAACAATCAGCTAGTGATGAAAAAAGTTATTGATGAAAAACCAGTATTTTTCGTTCCTTCCGGGCAAAATACCTCAAAATTTAATTCACGTTTGAGACTTAAGCAACCCCTCCCTATGGTCAGATCTTCCTGAAACTTGGCATGTGACCTTCTGGTAAGCTAATAAATAATTTTGACTTGGAGCGAGTGAGATTTATCATGTTTCATTCTTCCTATACTATGATAAGTGTTCTGCGGTTCGTTAAATTATTAAAAACTCCAAAAATTTCAGTTATGGTAAAGTAGCCATAACTTCTTTAATTTTCAACCGATTTTGATAAATAACCACTTGAAATCTTTGTTTTAAATTGACATTCAAGCACAAAAAAAAATCAGATTTTTTAAATCTTACCATCGAGTCTAAAACTTTCATTGAAACAAAATTTTCTCTAAAAAAATGCGTTTTTTATAATTTTTTTTCTCATAAAGTCACTAATATTAGCAATACTGTTGGTCAACCGCAAAAACAGTGTTCAGATGATCGATAGAAAACTTATTCACCTTCAATATGCAAAAGAGGGATTTCAAATTACTGTTATGCCGTCCGAGATATTTTAATCTAAGTACAAGAACTTTTTTAATTTTTTCGAAATTTCATATTTGGAGCATAACTTAAAAACGGTTCTACTGAGATTTTTTTGAATTTCATTTTCGGATTCAGCGCCCGATTTCACATTGGAAATGACCTTCAGTTTACTGAGTTCAAAAATGCTGTAAACTAGTGTAATCAGTGGCTTGTCAGGTTGGCTTATTTATCTGACATTTTTCATGAAATGAATGACCTGAGTCTTTCAATGCAAGGTAAAGGAATAACAATCTTCGATTCAAACGGCAAAATCATGGCCTTCAAGAGAAAAATCAAATTTTGGGTAGAATCGCTCAAAAAGCGCAACCTGGACAGCTTTCAAAAATTTGAGAAGAATTAAATTAGAAATAACCTCGAAGTTATCATACGAAAATTTCCAAGAATTCAACGTGCATTTACAGATACGTATTATTACAATCACAACAATTTTCGTTGAATTTTTTTCGTATTCCTTGATGTAAAGTTAAACTAAGAAGCCCACGTATCTAATAAAGTCATTTACAATTACAATCACAATATTTTTTCCGCAAAATTTGTTGAACAGCTTCTAGCAATATTTCCCCGAAGAATATCATAAAGAGAATATGACATCGGATTCAAACCTACAGGAAAGATTCGCATCCAGGAAGTCGTTGGAGGAGTTTTGGTGTCAACTGAAAAATGAATATCAAATTTTGTCCGATAAAGCAAAACTTATTCACTCATTTTAAATGATATGTGCTCACGTAAGAACTTTTACTAGACACAAAAACACACGACGTATTACAGGACACGACACTTAACGTTCTTACTTAACGGAAAAAGGGTTTAAAATTACCTTTTTTGTCGACCGGTTTCGGGCACGATGTTGCCCATCTACAGGACGATGTCCTCAGGTCGGACATCGTCCTGTAGATGGGCAACATCGAGCCCGAAACCGGTCGACAAAAAAGGTAATTTTAAACCCTTTTTCCGTTAAGTAAGAACGTTAAGTGTCGTGTCCTGTAATACGTCGTGCAAAACTTATTCTCCTGCCGTTTTCCACAACTTATCTATGTGAGTCTGGATTTTCCACATATCTCGCAACGGAAACAAAATACCGATCCCGACTACCTATACGCGGAACCAGACGTCAGACTACAACTGACACAAACTGAACCAGACATGTTACAGCTTTAAAAATCGAAGAAAGCGTATTTGTTCTATTAAAATAATTAATTTTTGATGTTTATAAAAACAATACGAGAAGACAATGTAATAACCCGATCAGAAGAGCATATCATAATAATAACTCAAACGTATCTCACCAAGATATTAACATATGATTCAGTTATAATTAAGTACTCCAAATTTTCGATTTTAAGTTTCTCCAATCTGAATTATATCTTATTCTGATTGACAAACTTGAATGGGGTTGAGCTCATATTCATTGGTCAAGATTTTTTTCGGATTGTGCTAAAATAAAATGATTATATCTTATTTTGATATACGTTCAACTTTTTCTGAAACACGGACATCGAAGTCAACGGCTCAAACTTTACATTTACAAGTTTCGCTCAACAGATTCATAAAATTGAATCAAATTTTTGGGAAACCAAAAATGGGGCATGGTTTTATCAAATAATGTGGTTTATTGACCTTCCACTAGAAAATTTTCTCGAAGCACTCATATCTTGATAAGTTATAATTTTGATATAATTTTTTCTGTCCAATATCAAACTATGCTATTTAAACGAGATATAATCTTGATAGGAGCATATCAAAATCTGATATAATTTAGCTATGATCGTATAGATTTTTTGATATAATTTGAGATATTTTAACATCCTACGAGTACTAAATTATAACTCATCCAGATAGGAAAAAATTGAATATCAAAATATCTCATCTTGATATAATTTTGTCTCTCTCTTCTGATCGGGAAGACATTACTCGTTTTATTGACTACGATGACAAGATTCATCTTATTTAAACGATAAATACTATCAAACTTTCAAAACTCGGGTTTTTCATTCTTTCAAAAATGCAGGAGCTCCGCCAAAATTTTTGGTTTTGAAAAGTGCTCCGCCAAGCAAATGATCTGAAAACCCCTGTCCTAGAGGTTGAGCATGTTCTATGTTCAACTCGTGACAGTAAATTCCTGCACCTGCACGGCCGTTTGATAATGAACCGTCAGTATAGAATACAATATGAGAGGACATTTTGTCCTCTACGAAACCTGATAACCATTCTTGAGGAGAAGGAAATTTGAGTTTAAACTCCATATAGGGAAAACTACTCGAGAGTGTTAAATCGTTTGGCGCTAAATTAAACTTGTTTAATCTAACTAATTCAGGCCACACATTTGTATGACTCGATGATCTTTCAATATTTCCTGACAGCCAGAGACCAACTGCCTGTAGACGAAAAGCACATGAGAAGGCTTCCTGTTTTAGGAACAAGTGTAAAGGTTTGATAGAAAACAGAGCCTCTAGGGCTGCAGTAGGAGTTGTAGTGAACGATCCGGACATCACTAAAAGACACATTCTTTGAAGGTGATTTATTTTTGTCCGAACTGTTGCAACTTCTCCTTTCTGCCACCACACTAGACACCCATAGGCCAGAATTGGTCTTACTATTGTCGAGTAAATCCAGTGAATATTTTTGGGTTTGAGTCTCCAGTTTTTCCCGATTGCACGTCGGCATTGTCCGAAGGCCATGCATGCTTTTTTGATTCTGAATTCGATGTGATCTGACCAGTTTAATTTGGAGTCAAGAATGACACCCAAATATTTAACTTGATCAGACACGGTGATTTCGGAACCATAAAACAGCAGAGGGCGCAACCTGCGGGTGATACGTTTTTTAGTAAATAATACAATATTAGTTTTTAGAGGATTAACTGAAAGTTATACACGAGAGCACCATCGTTCAACAGAGCGCAGAGCTTGTTGCATTATATCAAATAATGTGCTTATGCACAAACCTCTTATCAGCAGAAGATAATCATCTGCGAATCCATAGGTTGGTATTCCACGGTCATTGAGTTTTCTCAACAAGCCGTCTGCAACTAGGTTCCACAAAAGAGGTGATAGTAGACCTCCCTGTGGGCAACCACGTGTGCTAACTTTTGTAATTGAAGCCTGTCTTAAAGACGAATGAAGATTCCTGCTACTTAGCATTACGCTAATCCAGTAAGTTATAACACTAGGCACTCCATGAAGTAGTGCCGCATCCATTATTGATGTAAACGAGACATTATCAAATGCTCTTTCTATGTCTAGAAATGCTCCTAGACATGATTCTTTCTGTGAAAAACTATTTTCAATATTGTGTACTACGTTGTGCAGAAGAGTTAATGTTGATTTTTCCTGTTTGGTATGCATGTTGTGTCGCATTAAGCGGATGTTGGACAAGGCATTCTTGCCTGATATGCTGATCAATTAAACGTTCAAGTGCTTTTAATAGAAATGAACTTAGACTTATAGGACGAAAATCCATGAGCAAAACTGCTTATCATTATTTTTCTGAATATGTGTTTGAAATGATCGAAACCTTTTTAAAGCAAAACTGGAAGTAAACCGTCACTTCCAGGAGATTTGTATTGAGCAAAACCATCGATTGCCCATTTGATCGATTCTGTAGTAACTATTTTCCGAGCAAAATGCAAGGAATCTAGACTTCCAGAAAAGAACTCAGGCTCTATCGATGAATATTGATCAATACATCCTGGAAAGTGAGTATTGAATAGACAACTTAATGTTTCTTCGTCGTTTGATGTATAATCACCACTAGGGGGTTTAAGGTATGAAACCTGATAATCTTTTGATATGGCTAAGACTTTATTTAACCAACTTGCTTCGTGCAAGCTTGAAATGTTTGTGCAGTAGCTCTGCCAACTTGAGCGCTTGGCAGCTCTTGTTGCTTTCCCGTAAGCTCGGCGAGCCAACTTGAAAGCATCAAAACCTTCCGTGCGCCTTTGGTTCCAAGAGCGTCTGCAGTTCTTTCGTAATTTACTGAGATTTGAGTTCCACCATGGTGTACTGTTTTTGTTGAATTTCAACGTGCGTAAGGGACATGCTTCTTCATAAGAATTCAAAATAATTTCGGTGGTTTTTGCAACCACTTCATCCAACTCAAGAGGAGTAGTAATTTCAGGTGTATATCCATGAAATTTAATAGCAAGATGCTCCAAATATATGTAGGTCCCAATTAGTTGTTCTTGAGTTTCTGAATGTAATTGTTTCTAAAAACTCACCTGACTGTTCAAAATAGATAAACCTGTGGTCAGAAATCGATTCTTCGCTAGGCACATGCCAATTTGAAATTTCTTCAACTTCTTAAACAAAGTTTTTAAAATTTTCATCTCGTAATTTTTTTTTTTAATTTTCTACAAAACAAGGTGTTAGAATAAGTTACATTCTGCTACATACTTTGAGTTCTTATGGACACTTCTTATGGTTGGAGGTTTAGCATTACACAGCATAAACGCGGACGAGTTAAAAAGAAATCTTGCGTGAGCTTTCATTACGTCGTATGAAACAAAATGTAAACAAACAGTTTCATTACGAAAAAATACAAAAAGTGACATAAACTAGTCGCAACTTTTTTCCGCATTTAGAATATGTGTAGCCTGGACATCATATTCTAAGTATATGTGAAATTCAAATTTTAAAGTTGTTTTGATTACTTTTGCAGCAGTTTTCTGTGAATTCTGAAGATATTTCATACGATATAATGAAAGCTAACATGATGAATGTAATGAATGTAAGGAAAGTAACATTTGGCTTATTCACCGAAATCTATTAGGTTAAGTAGGTTCTCTCGTTTGGTGGAACCCTGTGACTTTGAAATGAAACCTTTTCCCCCTTCCAAGGATTTGTACGTTGTTTAATACCACTATAAAATCTTTATTACTGGTCAGTGTATTTCCACCATCATTTTTAAGTATACACAGACCAATTCGAAACTTTTCATTATAATAGTTTAATTTTATCAATATATCATCTCATGGAGTAGAACGAAAATTAGAAGAATGTAAAAAGCGACGTTACTAGGTTGAAGCTTCCAAATTATTCGAAAGCACGTTCTTTACCATGAATTATACCGCTGCCTTATTATGATATAGCTATTTAGTTCAGCACGTTTTGAGCGAGCTTAATTTTTTTTTCCACCGCTCAGGGAATTCTTCGGAAAGTTCTTCCATCAAAAGCAGGGTCATTTTTGCCGGTGTTTGCCAGCAATTCTCAACAGATGGGAAACGTTTGATCGGGCATAATTCTTTTGTTTCACCATTCTAGTACATTTTTATGGATATCGAAATTAATTCATTCTCTGGCCAGCCATTTCTATCATCTTTTATTCAAAATTTCATCATTTTCCCATCGTAAAGATTGAGCTTGACGTCATGATATGGAATTTTCAGTACCATCAGTTTTATCAAAATGCGTGCCGATGCAAACTACCGTTTGGACATCATTTTGATGCACAGAGCGCCGAGATTGCTTCTAACTAAATGAATGCAGCACGAAGCAGTGCGGACTGAGTAAATATGTATGAGCGTAATGTTATCCCGACAAAAGTAAACATCTCGTTTTTTCATTCCCACGTGACGGTTCCGGATCGGCTGCTGCGTGGCGTGTCCACCACAACACAACAGAGAAGAACCGGAGGGAATCTGTCTCTTAGATAAACACACATTAGCAGCAGCGAGGAGCCAAACGGACAGAAACGATATGTGTGGGAGTCGGGCAAATGGATATCTTCCTATCCATGCAACCATTTATCTGAAGCCGGTGCACACGGAATGCACCCATGTGGGACTTGCATTCCTCGACACGCAGGATGGCCGTCCGCACTTCGGTCAGGTCCGAATGATCTTTGATTGATGGCCGGTGCTAATGTGCTGAATGGGGATCGTTTTCTTGTCGAGCTGATGCTGACTGCTGACTGCTGACAGAAGAACGTCATCGCCAATGGTAATCGATATGTTATCTGGAAAATCACGTTCGTACAGCTACCATGTTAAATCTAGTGTTTTAACAAAAATTTAAAAAAAATTCAAGAAACATTTGTGTTTGGCACAAGGTAAAATTGTGTGATAACTTTAGAATCATTTAAAATTGTCCCATGTGAAAAAACGTGCAAATTTAAGCTATATTTCCAGTTTTTCTCTCAAACCTAAAATTCACCGACAGTTTTTTTGTAGTGAACAGTTAAGTTTCACAAGGCCACACTTTTTCTATCACTTGAAAACCTCGTATAATTTTAATTTTTCTCAAAAAATCAAGTTAAACCTTAGTTTGAGAAATACTTTCCTTTTCGTTTGTAAAAATGTTAAGTTAAGTTAAGTTCCTGTAAGAAGTGCCTACCGAAAAGTGTTTATAAATATTTCTCTGAATTAATTACTCACTCCTCCCCCACCCTCTATTTTAGTATTCTTTTCGGTGAATAACATTATAACATTGCTTGTGTTTTATTCGAAAGTTAACACTTTCCAGCAAAAAAAATGGAAATGACCCAAAAGTCACATGGGACAGTTTTGTTTGGAATGGCAGAACTTCCCTAAAAAGTTTAAATTTTTTCGATCGATTTTCAGCCAAAAACCAACAAAAATGAAACATTATTCTAATCTAAATAATATCTAATGTATTCTCCATCTTTTTCAGAAGATTATTTTATAGAGATTCTCCCATGCAGCACCTGAAAATGAACAAAGTACAAGAATATTTGAAAAAGCTTCTCCTATGTAGGTAGGAGGCTTATAATCTGTATCTAAACTTCAGTTCAGTTCAGAACTATTGATCAAAGGGGCCCAAATTAGGCATGGAAGGGTATTTGAATACGAGAATTGTTTCTATGATACTTAGAGACTCCTTCTTTGTTCAAGTGGGAAGATAGTAACGGGGATGGGTCTTCAATACATATTTTTTTCTAAATAACTCGAGAACTAATAGAGCAAATGATACCAAATTTTACCGTGGTAAGTTATTTAAATACGAGAAATGTCTCTGCGATGGTTCAAGACCACTTCTTTTTTTCAGGATAGGATTCAGGGAGATAACAATGGACAATGGACAAGGGGGACTTCCATATAAGTATTTATGCAGAGTTTATGAATTAATTTGGCAAATGAAAGCAAATTTGGCATGTGAGGTATTTGGGTACGAAAAATATTCCAATGATTTTACAAAACCCACTTCTATTCCAGTTATATATAAGAAGGGAAAAGGAGGGAGACCTCCATACAACTTTTATTCAATTTACTCGAGTACTAACTCAGCTACTTAAACCAAATTTGATTATTCCAGAAGGTTTTTTTCCCGAAAAATTGTCAAGCTCGAAATTTTGAAAGATAAGAAAATTTGAGGTTTTTTACGCGATCCCCGACCGGGAAAAATCGGAAAAAATCGTATTTAGCTGGAAAATTTTCAAGTTTATAATTTTGAGTGATTCAAAAAAATCAATGTTTTTTTACGAGACCGCAGACTAGAAAAAAAACGATTTTTCACTAATAAATTCACTAAAATTTTGAGTGATCCCAAAAATTGAAGGGGGCTCACATACAAGTTTTTAGAATCAATTTATCAGGTTAACTTATCAAGTTTAAAAAAACATGAGAAGGTTGTTACATACATCCAATATCTTTTTTTTAATAATTTTAGACTTATCACTTCCTCCAAAAAGGAGAGAATGTAGATATGGTAGTTCCAGAACCCTCTCCATATTCAATAGGGAAAAGGTGGGATTTTATTTAAAAAAAAAAAACATTTTTTTTTAACTTAAAAACGTATTAAGCAAATAAAAACATAGTTTTTATTTAAAAAAATAGAAAACTAAAACCATTTCTGAAATTAAGAATAATCATCTTTTACAGATAGAAACTTAAGTTGCAGCACTAATTTCAAAGAGGTTGCATCTGAATGATGTTGAAATAAATTTTTAATGATGCACTAACAAATCAAAATTAAATTAATTTATTCAAATTTTGTAAATTTTTGTAAGGTTAGCAAAGCACACCGGGTCAGCTAGACAAAAATTGACGTCTTTTGATTTAGTATTGATCTAGTCAATTATGAAAAATTTTGTAACATATTATTATGTTTCTATTTTCCTGTAATTTTCAAGTAATGAACATTATATTTATAATGATAATTATCTCTATTTAAATGCTTTACAATGATCACTGATCGTAAAGCTGAAGGATTCGGCATACGATCGGGCTGCAAAAACTCTCAAACTCTACTCCAATAATGAACTTTCTTGGAGATGGAATTATTGGTACAAGATTTTATGCCGGACCGGCATTAAAAAGCTTTCTAAATAATAACTGGCATTGTCCTCCCAGCGCAACCGCATTGCATATATCTGAAAGAAACCAAACAAAACGTATCCCAATCAGCCAGCAAGGATATTGAAGAATGATGTAGCGAGCGTTGTGTGTGTATGTAAACCGGCATTAGGAAAAATAAACTTATTTTGTTTTCGACCGACGGCAAAAAACCACCAGCCGAGATAAGCTTTGCCTTTTAAAGAAAACCGGCCGGCAACAGAAAACTGTTTCTAGTTTCCCATACCCTCCCCATTCCCCTCCCATTCTTATCCCTTTCCCATCAAAGACGAAGGAGGATGAAGAAATACACCGGCCAAGCGGCAGACGGAAGTGCGGTTTTTTGGTAATCTGCGGTGGCAGAAGGGCTATGACAATAAACTTTCGTTTGCAACCCTACTCAGATGGTGCACTGGGTAAGATGTCGGACTGGCAAGCTGAGATGAGATGTGCAGTGAGTTCACTATATTTCATTCACTATATTTTATTTCAGGGCTTGTGACATAGCTCAGTTGGCAAGTCTGTTGTCTCACGAACCTATGTCCGCAAGTTCGAGCCCAAGAGTAAACATCGAACCTAGTTGTACCGGATAATTTTTCAATAACGATCCGCCAACTGCAACGTTGATAAAGTCGCGAATGCCATAAAGATGGAAAAACGACTATACCTAATCGAAACAAAAACTATATTTTGTTTCCTTTTTTAGGATGAATTATGTCTCTATGCCAGTAGTGCTTTTCTAACCATATCATCGTTGGTACAACACACTTTTTAGCGCATTTTCGGCACAGAGATTTGCTAAATTTGGCATTGGATTCTTGCAATCTCTTCTATGGGTGTGGATGAAAATTTTTATTTCGCAAATTTAACTACAGGACAATTTTTATTTTAAAACTGCAAGTATTTGTGCATTTTTATGATTTTTCCATGTTTTGTGGTTTTTGAATAACGCATGTGGTATACCTATTCATATCGCGAGCGGTCAAATGACTGCAAATGCCTTTTTCGCTAAAACTCTCTGGTTTCTCACCCGATTTCTACAAAATTTACTGTTTTGGAAAGCTTATAATATAACTCAATTATGATTCTCTGATAATTTTCAGCTACAATCATTTATTTGAAAGTTATTCAAAGTTTAATAAAAAAAATCCGAAAAAATATGCTTCGGGAAAAAGTTATAAAGACAATAATTAAGTGCTCGAAAAAAAAATTATCAATGCCTGAGTAAGCTGAAGTTAGAAGCTATATGTTGCACACATGGAACTTTTTAAATTTTTTTTATCATGGCCACAAAAGATGTAAAAAAGTTGTGTAAAACCCGTACTTTTCAATCTATCTACCGCCAAAGCTATTCCAGTATAAAAAGTTAATTGAAAAGTTCACGTAATTTATAACATTTTTGGCATTTTTAGGTTTTTTAAATACGAAAAATCTAAAACTTTGACGACTTTTCTGAGGTAGCTGTTTTTCGAACTTTTTATCAATCCACATTTTCTGAGACAATTCATACACCTAAATCCAGCTTTGCACTTTTGCCGGATTTTTAGTATGTTAACGTAAGATTTAGGCAATAAAACTATATGCAGAAGAAAGACAATTTTAAACCGTTTCTAATGATGTAACTGCATTGGCGGTACAATGCTTGACAATAATATGATAAATAAAGCGTTAAATTCTTTCTGAATTTTTTAAAGTCAGCACAATTTCTTGCTTGAAAGTTCGTGAAACAGCTACTTTTTAATAGGTATCCCAAATTCTGTGTTTTGTGTTTTATAAAATTAATGATGCCAAAATGTCACAAATTAAGTCAATTTTCCTATTCATTAAAAAAAATCATTGTGACTGGAACAGCTTTAGAGGTTGACTTATTTAAAAATACAGTTTTTACACCACTATTTTACATTTATGTAGCCAAGATCTAGAGAAATTAAAAAAAAATATTTCCATATTTCTCTTAATGTTTGAGAAAGCGAATTTTATTATTCGCTTTCTCAAACATTAAGCGAATTTTTTTCCGAGAATTTATAACTGACCTACAGCGATTTTCCCGAAGCATGTTTTTTCGGATTTTTTTTTTCTCAAATTTTGAATAACTTTAAAATAAATTATTGTAGCTGAAATTTGTCTGAGAATCATATTTAAGTCACATTATAAGCTTTCCAAAATAGTAGATTTTGTCGAAATCAGGTTAGAAACAATATAGTCTTAGCGAAAAGGGTGTTTGCCGCTTGACCGCTCGCGGTATGATTAGATATATACAAAGTGTCAGTATGTTTAGTGTAAAACAGAACTGAATCTAAGGAGGGTGTTCGGAAAAAATGCAATACTTTGTGTTGTGAATAACTTTCGAATGCATAAATGGAATTTGATGAAGTTTTCTGCAAAGTTACCCAATAATATAATGTTTACATATGCAATTTTTTGTGATGCTCACTCAAGTGGTTTAAAGATAGCGTCCAATGAGGAAATGTTTTGACTTTAATTTTTGGGCAACACTTGCGCCATCTATAATTCATGCTATGAGCCACCTTTTTCCAAAACAAAGCTATTTTCGATTACGTTTGCTGTTTCCTGAAGCTTAACCTTGAAAATAATTCAAAATTATGGATTTACTCGAAGTTATAAAAAATTTTGCTGATTGTCCTCCTTCAGCACAAAAACAACATAATTGACTTTTTATCACTCAACCACTATTTTTGCCTAATGATACGATTCCAGTCGCAACTTAAACAGAGCATAAGCTATAAACTATTGAAGTGCCTTGCAGAGAAAACGGTCGCATTTGGGTGGCAGTCTTCTTTGTATTTTTAGCCATTCCTCGTGTCAATTGATATGAAAGACTGAGTAATTTGTAGTTTCTACAGATCGTTAGCTTCCTCAAATACAAGAAATCAAATTTTTATTTTTTCCTCTTTGTTCATCTTTGTAAAATACAGGCGAGACTTGTCAACAAATAGTTTCTGGTTGGAAACCAGGCAGGTGACCGCTAAAGAGTACGTTTTACAGTCCCTAATGAAATTTTTCAAAACATCTCTCCATAAGCAGTCCAAATATTTTGCACACGGTTTGACCACCGTATTTAGTTTATTTTACCGGTGGGCAGGTTTTCTACCTTGAAGAAATGGAGTCAGGCCTATTTATTAGTCAACTAGTTGAACCAGTCAGAGAAATTTGACTTTTTTTTATCACTTCCTCTATTTATTTTCGGATTGAGCTTGAAAAATCCTCTCACATTACTCTCACTTCATGGAATCAATAATCTTCACTTTTATTCAAATTTTAGCTCACTATTGGGTCCTCTATGACTTCTTTAACGATTCACTATATGAACTTTAGTCGAGTGGTTTATTTCCAGCTGTTTTAGGGTCTCCTACAGGGACTTTTTTGGATTTTTCCTGTTCCTGCCCAAAAAATTTTGTCATTGAACTCCAGAATTGGACGCATTTTCAAAAACTACTTGATAGATTATCACCAAATGTTGTACACGTACACATTATATTACTAGAAAGCTTCACTAAAAATTTAATCAATTTTCATCCATGACTCCATAACTTTTCAATTATTTACAAAAAAAAAGTGTTGCATTTTTTTCGACTACACTCCTTAAAATATTTTGTAGAGTGTAAGTCAACACATTTTGCAGTTAATTGTATTGTCGAAGCAGATTTGTGTTTCTTTGAAAACTTATATCATACAATTTATAACTTCCAATTTAAAACCCACAGATAAAACTTTTTTTTAAACGAGGACATAATTTTCCCAGAAGTATGTAAAACAAGAATAAATTTTTCACTGTTGAAATTATATTTATTTCAATTCCTTGGAATCTGTAGAATATGGAGAAAAAATCAAATTTCTTAATCTGAATAAACGATAAAAAAATCAGAGATTGTAGAACCATGCGGATTTTGAACTCATTTTCGACGAAGAACTCCAACATTCATTGAAAATAATGACCAACTTGGAAGTACCCACAGATGATTTGTGTTGCCTGTCCCAAGCATTTCGTTCATATAAGTAATTCATTTCAGCTTCAGCTCACGTCGATGAGGCTTGTTTTAGGATTGTAGGTATGCTAGATATGTTTAAGTAGCAAAATATGCATACATATGTCAGGCAATTTGGTGATATTGTCTATGGAATTGAGATTCCAAACTTTGTGTGTCATCTATCAGGTCCATGGTCAGGAATTTATATTGAGGATTAGGGAGTGGTTTGAACAAAAATATTGTGACAGTCAGTGCCTCAACCATCAATGAAATTTGCACATAACGAGAGACTGGGGTTGAGCTGGAACTTAACCTTCTGTACAGTTTTCCTTGACGCATAGCATGGGATGATTTAACCGCGATGGTTGTGTTACAACATCGATCTCAAGAGATTCAAATCACCGCTATGAGGTTCAACAACAAGTACTTGCAGACGTCGTTAGCCATCAGCGGATTAACTGTTCAATAGTTTTCTTAGCATAGCCGAATGCTCCTACAAAATTTAACGATGCAGATATAATTGAATAGGACATTAGATCAATCCACCTACTGGAACTTTTTGTTTGTAAACTAGAATCTTATTGTCAAATAAGGCAGTATTAAGTTACAAAATCGGATTGTAAACCAATTTCATAGTTATAATAAGTAAATTATTATGTCTGATTTAAGATTTTAACTAATGATTTTTTAATTATTCACAAAAACTGCATTCCAAGTCTGAAGTTTCTTAAGTTTGGCTTAAATTTAGATTTCGATGCTTTAAACCTCGTTCCTTTCTTCGATATTCAACGATTTCTCTGCTTGTTTTCCGTGCAAGAAAAGTAAAATTTGACACAATCAACGGTCGATTGTCTCCGGTTTTTTATAATGATCAACAAACATGGAATGGTAAAGCTTTTGGTCAACCAACCTAATGACAACTGTTGGCTGGATGGGTTCAATGAAGTGCCCTTCCATTCCATTCAAGTAAAATCGGCACATGAATAACGGTCCATGCTTTAACGACTCCGAAATATGGCCATCACTATTCGATACAATGCCCTGGAGGAACATATTAGAAATGCATTGATGAGCGAGCTGCTGCTTCATTGATTCGGGATTGAGTTGATGCAAGAAATTGGCATTTCACACATGTGGCTTGCAGACAGACGTTCAACCAGCGCGACTTTATCAGCTGTTCCGCTCATCAATCACCAAACGGAATGGAATAGCAGAAGTTTGCTGCGCTGCTAAACGATGAGTAACTGGCGGATGGTCAACTGAAATCCGAGCTCAAATCAATCATTTTGGCTCCATGCGGAAAGGAAGTAACTTAACTTACTGGCCGCATCGAATGGCGAAACGACAAATTGACCACACGGACGTCGACAAATTGTTGCCGCTGATGCCGTTCGTTGGTAGGAGAAATTGTTTCACTACTAAGTTTTATCATTTTGGGCCAATCGATGATGCTAAAAATAAATTACTGGAAAAATATATCGAGCCGTTTGATCAAATTCGAACGGTACTAAAAATATAATGGTTTCCGTAAGAGAAAAGAGTCACATAAAATAAGTCACATAAATTTACTTAAAAAGATTTACTCTTTAACTCAATTCAAAATACAAAATTCAAAATTCAGTGGAGTGAATCCCAATATTTTTAAAATCATATTTCAACCCGAAGAAAGTAAACTCCACAGCAACCCAGAGAAATGAACGGAACAGGAAATCGAGACCACTTCGGCACACCAGGTTCTCTCTCAGCGGAACTAAAGCAAAAATAACCGACAATAATGAGAATTTCTCATCAAGCATCAGCCCGGGGGAAACAAACAGACAGCAGAAGAAATGCGCTGAGCCGACGACACTTCAAAAGTTGACCTTATTCAGGTGGTTCTCTTGCCTTTTTTATTTGCCACTCGTCTGGGATCTAGGTAGGTATTCCTCACTCAGTCCCTCCAATCTGACCGATGTTCCTATTTATATTTTTTATTCATAGTACCTTTCCTGTATTAACGCCTATTGAAGAATCGATAGGCGACCTCAAAACGGAAAACCTACATTTTTTTTCTTGGACTGGTTCAATCAAAGGAGGAACAACAAGAAGGAAAAAGTTGAAATTCTTTGAAGATTTTTTTTCTTAAACGAGATTCCAATAGAATAATTAATATTTCCTTCGAAAATCATGGAAGATATTCTGTTCTTTTTTTGATTTTGGCATCTTTTAGCTTTCAAATCCAAAGTGAGATTAAGAAAATTGCTACACTTGACCAAACAACAACATTGAATCGATCTTTTTCCCGATCGGCGTGAAGCATCAACTCAGCTCAGGTCTGGGAACTATTCCAGAGAATTGACTGTGTTCTGTTTTCAAAACAATATCCGCAAGTGTTTGCATTCATGCCTGGCTTTCCAGATTTTGCCTGTAGTCAGCTACCTGAGTTGAGTCGTTCCTTCTGCTGGGTGCATTTTGCACTACAGTAATCGAGACAGCTGGGTAATCTTGTTCTTCTAACCGCAGAATGTCCAGGAGGTACGAAGACAGGGCTTTTATTACATATGTTTGACAAGGCAGAACAAAAACATCCTGTATAGGATTCTCAGTCGATAGAGGTGAGAAGAATCTTCCCAACTTTAGAAAATTTATCTAGTACGTTTCAATAATTGAAATTATGGTGTATCTTTTCTTTGATACTTGCAATAATATATTGTTTTAAACAAACAATTCTTAACCCTAATCCGCTCTTGAGTGTCAATATGACACTATTGGAAGTTTGGCGGCTTGTAACTTTATTCGGGTGCATCCAAATAAAAATTCTTCCGGGAGCCTCAATCGAAATCGTTAATTTTGCATCATTACTTTTTATGAACGCACCCTACAAGCCCAAGAAAAAAAACTCCCTAATCAGACCTTGAGTGTCAATTTGACATTCCTCGCTTAAAACCGCTATATCTTTCTTGTTTCTCAACCGATTTTTACAAGATTTATAGTTTGGAAACCTTCTACGTAACTTATAAGTATATATTTTCAGGCATTATCCACATACAACCCTTCAGTTTTCCGTTATTCAAAGTCTAAGAAAAAACAATCCAAAAAATCATTCTTTGGAAAAAAAACTATTGATCAGCTACGGAATTCTCAAAAAAAAAATTCACTTGGTGTCTAAGAAAGCTGAAGTTAGAAGCTATACGTTGCATACAAGGCTAAACTTTTTGAAATTTTTTAGATCAAAACTGTTTAAGTTACACCAGATAAATTTTGAAAAGAGGTTTGAAAAGTTGACGTAAATTGGCACATTTTTGCATTTTATATTTTCGAAATACGAATCACATAATTTTTGACGAATTTTAAAAGTAGCTGTTTTTCGAACCTTTTGTCAATTTGAACAGGAAACTAAAAATAATAACTGAACACGATCAAATGAATACCGCATTTCGAATAGAATTTCAAAATATACAAGCATCCAATTCGCCAGAGAAATTAAACAAACAAATCGAGATATACAGTGTCTTGAAAACAGATACTCGAAAACAGTATCTGTTGAAGTGAAGATAAGAGAATATTTCCCATGGATTTCACAAGATGTATGAAAGCTGATGAAAATAAAAAATCGCACTCTAGTACGATGTAAAAAAAAAAACACCCTGTGAACGATGACTTGAAGGACCTCTTACTGCATGTCTCAAAAAAGCTTCATCGTGCCAAAGCGGAAAGTAAACAAAGCAATAATCACAAACTGTTCAACAAATCAAATCAGAAAACTATGTAAAAGAATTTAAACGAACTGGTAGGACGAAATAAGCCTAAAATCGAAACAATAAAATTAGAACTGGTTGGAGTCCTTACATTAGAAGAAAAACTCGTTGCAAATTCTTTCAACGATTATTTCTGTAACGTTGGAACTCAACTAGCTGCCACAATCCCAAGGAATATTCACGGAAATCAGTCAGTCACTATAGCAGCATATACCTACGATCAGCAACCGAGCAAGAAGTAATTATTTTAATGAAAGAACTCGATTTCTCGAAAAGTCCAGGCCCAAACAGCATTCCGCGTAGTTCGTAAAAGTTCTTCATAACATCTTAAAACCGTAAATCAGAGACATTTTCAACGATGGTTTTCAAACGGAAAAATTTCCAGAATCCCTGAATATCGCATGCATCGTTTCAATCTATTTACAAAGCAGGAAAGTAAACTATCTGTAGTAACTATAGCCCTATATCGATCTTATCAGTCTTCATTAAAATCTTAGAGCAGCTCTTAGCAGCTCGTGTTTCGCAGTTCCTCAAGTAGCGGCTTCCGAGAAGGTTCAAGTAATCTTACAGCTGCTACCGAACAAGTTGACGAAAATTACAACGCCCTTGACAAGCACAAATTCATGCAAGTTTTGTTCCTGGGTTTAAAAAAGGCCTTCGACACGATCGATCACCTGCCTGTTGGAGTTCCTCAAGGTAGCAATTTGGGGCTCCTTCTGTTCATCTTGTACGTAAACGACTTGACAAAACTTCGTTTACATCGCAAACCCAAAATTTTTATCCTATGATCGTTGATCTTTGTCATATGAACACTCTGATGTAAGCGTAATAATATCCCAAATGACGAATAATCTGGATACATTTCGAAGCTACTTCGATGCAAATTTTTTATCGTTAAATCTTGAAAAGACCGAATATGTCATTTTCAAATCAACTAACCGGCAACTCGACTGTCTCAATCAACTACAAGTTGGTCGAACAGTGATTGAAAAAGTCAAAAGTTTTAAGTATCTTGGGCTGACCTTCGACGAGCTGATCAAATGGGATGTGCGTATAGACCGTTTGAGGAAGGAGGTTAGTGCTATATTTATACAGCTAAATGTGGAAGATATCCAGGTTTATTCCCACCAAAAATCTTATAAGTTTTTACCATGCATTTGTGCAATGGAAATTGCAATATATGGTTTCCCTCTGCTGTTAGGAAAAGCGGCATCAAATCTATACAGGCTATACAAAACCGATGTCTCAAAGCAGTTTAAAAAAACCCAAACTTTTCTCAACGTAAAACCTGTTCCACGAAGCTTCAGAGTCTATCCTACTGGTTAGAGATACCAATATGCCTGATTTTCAGGCATTGCCTGATTTTTCGAGGCCCTGCCTTACAACCTGATAAGCCATTTGCCTGATTTTTGAAAATATGCCTGATTTTGCCTGATTTTTGCTAATGTGATGAAAAATGGTTAATAAGGAACTGGATTAGGTACAATTGCTGAAGTGAAAAAGTGGAAATCTGGCTGAATCAAAGCAATCGAAAGATTCCCTTGAATTCTTATTTTAAAAAAAGGGGAAATAAAGGGAATCTGTCGATTGCTTTGATGCTGTGATTCAGTAGAATTATGCTCACAACACATATTATAGAGAAAATGAGGAGCGGTGACCAAAAAAAAAGGTCATCACTTTTAGCGAAATTTCCGGTACTTTATCTTAGCCTGATTTTGCCAGTTTTTTTACACCAGTTCCCTTTTTTTATAGGCGAGCTTTCAATCGTAGCAGTCGACTTCTCAGGCAGGCAAACACGCGTCTCGAAGGGAAACACGATTCGAATTGTTTTCGTGTGTTTCTTTGGAGGGCGTGTCCTAGTTTATTTCGTGGTACTCACCCAAGGCACGCGTATGGTGTGTTCCACTCTGCTGATTAGATGATGCAAAATCGCCAAAGAGATCGTTACGATCCCTTTGTCGATTTGAGTTACCTCTCTGCCGATTCATGTTTACTGGGCGGCAGGTGAATACAACCCTGTATTTGATGTTTTATTTAGCATTTGAAATTGAATATTTTCAAGAAAAAGCATGTTGTGGTTTAGATTTTGTTGTTGCTATCAAAAAGTGGAAATTATCCTAAAAAAGAAGTTCTCCCAGTCTTATTGAGTAACGGTTCAAAAGGGTTTGTTCAGGGGTAGCGTTTATAATAAGGTTGCCAAATTACCCGGTTTATCCGGGTTTCTCCGGATATCTATATCTATAAAAAGCAATTTATGTATGTTTGTTTGTCCTCTATAGACTCAGCCGTCTTAGGAGCTAGAGGTCTGAAATTGGGCATGGATGCTCATTAGGACCAGGAATGATGAAAAATGTTTTCTGATTTTCGGATGACCCCTTCTGAAGGGGGTCGTCTATACAAGACAAATATTGTTTTCGCGATATTGACGTTACTTTTCGTCGGATTGTGTTGAAAATTGACACATGAGTGTTTTGAAAAATGAGCAATCGATTTCAGGTGTAAAATATTTTGTAAGGGGTCAGCCAAATGGGTCGTCCATATTAACTGATCGCTGTTTGTGCGATATTGACGTTATTATAAATTTTATTCAGATGAAAATTTGTACACAATAGTTTTGAGTGACGTGCAATCGATTTGATGTATCAAATTCAGTATAAGGGGCCGGCAAAAGGGGTCGTCCATATTAATTTTTCAATATCTTAGTTATATTGACGCTTTTATGCACCGGATGGGGATGAAAATTTGCACATAGGAGTTATTAGGGACAAACAATTCATTTCACTTATCCAAATTAAAGTCAAAAGTCGGCCAAAGGGGTCGTCCATATTAACTATTCACTGTTAAGGGGGGGGGTAGGGTCTAACGGGTATAAAAAAACACCATTTTCACGATTTTTTTCTAGAGCTATCGTTCAAACAAATGTATTCAAATTTTTTGCATTATACAAAGCATTGTTAAAAGAACATTTAGTAATTTTTTTGTAGAAAAATATTGAAAAATGAGCCGGTGACGGAGCACTTTCGAGGATGCCTTTTAGAAAACAGGATTTGCGGTGGACACTGTATCTCAGCACAGAATCATCTGAAGTCAAAAAATCAGAGCAAAATATTTTTAATAGATGTTTTTCTGGACCCCAACGTTTTTATTTAACTTAAAAATATTTTTATGAAATTTTTGTGGCTGTTTGAAGTAAAAACTACGATTTTTCACTTAAAAATACGCCATTTTTCACCTGTAAAATCTCCCCAAAGTAAAAAAAATCAAAAAAGAAAAACGTTGGGGTCTGGTATTTTATATGTAGAAAATATGTTCCAAATTTGAAAAGAATCGGATAAATAGTTTTCAAATGACGATGTCCACGGACTTTAAAAATGTGCTTTCGAGAAAAACGCGTTTGAAGTTTCTGCTCTTGCTTTCTTGCAGTATTAGATAGGAGGAGATAAAGGCCTATAACTTCTACAGTTTTGCTTCAATTGACTTGAAAATTTGACACAACATTCTTGAAATGTTTTACAATAAGAAAATAAAAAAATAAAAAAATCGATTTTTTTAAAGTGTTAGACCCTACCACCCCCTTAATGCGATATTGTCGTTATTAAACATCGGATTCAGATGAAAATTGGTACACGAGAGTTTTGAGGGGCGAGCAATCGATTTCAGGTATAAAATTCAATGTAAGGAGCCGGCAAAGGTGGTCGTCCATATTTACCTTCCAATATTTTTGCAATATCGTCGTTATTAAACATCGGATTGGGATGAAAATTTGCACTCGGCAGTTTTCATGGACGAGCAATCGATTTCAGATGTAAAATGTTTTACCAGGGGTCGACGAAAGGGGTCGTCCATATTAGTTAATTTTTCATCGTTTTTAGGAATATTGACGTTATTATGCAATGCATTGCTATGAAAATTGCCACACGGGAGTTTTGAGGGAAGGGCAATCGATTTCAGATATCAAATATTGTATAAGAGGTCAACTTTTTGGCAATAATTTCGTTGTCATGCAACGATCGAGTCGAAAGAATGTGGAAATGCTTGGCAATTGACTTTCATACAAACTTTTCATAACATATTCCAAGTTGAAACCGAAACGGAGTTCGTATGGGATCAGCTAGTTTGATATAAAATTTGGAAACAGTCCGGCCCCGCCCTGTTACTTCGATTTCATTGAAAAATGCAAAGATTTTTCTTGGATTTATCTAAGAAAAGATTTATATCTTTTTTGTTGAGTAATTTCTGGGTTTTGACCAAATTTGCCCGGATATTGACCGGATTTTGCCAGGTTTTTATATAAAACTGCCTATAAACGTGATGAAAAAGTTATGGTAACCTTAATTTATAAGCTTCTGTGAATTTTTCAAACGAAAATATGGGATGCAGTAGTGGAAATATCTGGGTATAAGGTATTTACTCGTCCTATTGGTTATACACCTTAATGAGAAAAATGAAGGACATCTCTTGTAAAATTTTCGTTTACATTATGCCTAGCAAATTTTCGCTTTTTGATTATTTTAATTATTCATTGAAACCGGTTAAGAATTAAAGACGTATCACATGAGCCTAAGTAATAATAATCATTTCATAAACATTGCTCCATAATGGTCCCCCAAATTGGCCAATCCTTTGGCGGGAGGGAAGTTTTGGATTTCACCTTAAACTATGCGTTTTAAATTATCAGCAAATGTGAAAACACTATCGAGCATGATTGTGGCGTATCAACAATTGTCAAATCGGACGGAGAAATTCGTTTAATTAGTCGGACGAATCAGTGTTTCCTTTTTTTGCTCATTGGAATTTACAAAAAACACCTATTCGGGCGCTCTGCAGACTTTCAAACTTTTCCTACTAGGAGTGTAGCCACTTGAACATGGGTTATGGTGGGTCGGCTTAGTTCAACTCACCCTCACCTCATAAGGTAACCACCCGGAAATAATTCGGCTCGAAAAACTTTTGGCGATATATTTACCCCGGAGGAAGATGCTATTAATCCACTTTTAGCGCTTCGTTGAGCAACGGCGCCCTCGGCTTTCTCGAATGGACACAAAAAATAATCATCTGTTGACTCTTTAGGCGTGTAGGTTCAAATATGCGATGTAGCCAGCCCATAAACAGTGGATCAATTATTTTATTGGTTCTACTGCTTTCCTGCAAGCGGGTCAATTCCGGTCTTAGGCTTGGGGAAAGGCACGGGGCGGTCCGAAATAACAAATTTTGGTCGTGTTCATTTTTGGGTCTCTCGACGCGGTTTGGCGTGTGTGGCTTGGCCGGATATATCGGTCAATTGGATTCCAAAAACTGTGTCGGGCGGACTTGTGTGATGTCTGATGATAATCTCTAACATCAGTTGGTTCTATGAGATACCACGGGCGCAATATGATTATATTCAGACGAAGCGACCAGAAAACGATTTGTCATATTTATTAGCCACACCTCAGTAGGGACGCAAGCGAAAGGGTTCGTGAGATTAATGATCGGAATCAAGCTATTTTTCGATATTTTCCCACGATGAAATTTACCGTTGATCGATGATAGATATATGTTTGTTACTCAATTACAGGTTTTACTATTCTCCGTATTATCACATTCATGTTTGTCTATCATTCATTTGATGATTCAATAACCACTGGAATGATTGAGCTGAAAATATTTTTGAGGCCATAGCTGATTTCTGAGATAAAACATTCTTGAACTGTAAGATTTGCCTGATTCGCTTGACCACCGAGATGTTTTAATGTGGCATGAAATCTGATTCTGAAATCTGATATCTGAAATCTGAAATCTGAATCTGAAATCTGAATCTGAATTTGAATCTGAAATCTGAATCTGAATCTGAAATCTGAATCTGAAATCTGAAATCTGAATTTCAAATCTGAATCTGAAATCTGAATCTGAAATCTGAATCTGAAATCTGAATCTGAAATCTGAATCTGAAATCTGAATCTGAAATCTGAATCTGAAATCTGAATCTGAAATCTGAATCTGAAATCTGAATCTGAAATCTGAATCTGAAATCTGAATCTGAAATCTGAATCTGAAATCTGAATCTGAAATCTGAATCTGAAATCTGAATCTGAAATCTGAATCTGAAATCTGAATCTGAAATCTGAATCTGAAATCTGAATCTGAAATCTGAATCTGAAATCTGAATCTGAAATCTGAAATCTGAAATCTGAATCTGAAATCTGAATCTGAAATCTGAATCTGAAATCTGAATCTGAAATCTGAATCTGAAATCTGAATCTGAAATCTGAATCTTAAATCTGAATCTGAAATCTGAATCTGAAATCTGAATCTGAAATCTGAATCTGAAATCTGAATCTGAAATCTGAATCTGAAATCTGAATCTGAAATCTGAATCTGAAATCTGAATCTGAAATCTGAATCTGAAATCTGAATCTGAAATCTGAATCTGAAATCTGAATCTGAAATCTGAATCTGAAATCTGAATCTGAAATCTGAATCTGAAATCTGAATCTGAAATCTGAATCTGAAATCTGAATCTGAAATCTGAATCTGAAATCTGAATCTGAAATCTGAATCTGAAATCTGAATCTGAAATCTGAATCTGAAATCTGAATCTGAAATCTGAATCTGAAATCTGAATCTGAAATCTGAATCTGAAATCTGAATCTGAAATCTGAATCTGAAATCTGAATCTGAAATCTGAATCTGAAATCTGAATCTGAAATCTGAATCTGAAATCTGAATCTGAAATCTGAATCTGAAATCTGAATCTGAAATCTGAATCTGAAATCTGAATCTGAAATCTGAATCTGAAATCTGAATCTGAAATCTGAATCTGAAATCTGAATCTGAAATCTGAATCTGAAATCTGAATCTGAAATCTGAATCTGAAATCTGAATCTGAAATCTGAATCTGAAATCTGAATCTGAAATCTGAATCTGAAATCTGAATCTGAAATCTGAATCTGAAATCTGAATCTGAAATCTGAATCTGAAATCTGAATCTGAAATCTGAATCTGAAATCTGAATCTGAAATCTGAATCTGAAATCTGAATCTGAAATCTGAATCTGAAATCTGAATCTGAAATCTGAATCTGAAATCTGAATCTGAAATCTGAATCTGAAATCTGAATCTGAAATCTGAATCTGAAATCTGAATCTGAAATCTGAATCTGAAATCTGAATCTGAAATCTGAATCTGAAATCTGAATCTGAAATCTGAATCTGAAATCTGAATCTGAAATCTGAATCTGAAATCTGAATCCGAAATCTGAATCTGAAATCTGAATCTGAAATCTGAATCTGAAATCTGAATCTGAAATCTGAATCTGAAATCTGAATCTGAAATCTGAATCTGAAATCTGAATCTGAAATCTGAATCTGAAATCTGAATCTGAAATCTGAATCTGAAATCTGAATCTGAAATCTGAATCTGAAATCTGAATCTGAAATCTGAATCTGAAATCTGAATCTGAAATCTGAATCTGAATCTGAAATCTGAATCTGAAATCTGAATCTGAAATCTGAATCTGAAATCTGAATCTGAAATCTGAATCTGAAATCTGAATCTGAAATCTGAATCTGAAATCTGAATCTGAAATCTGAATCTGAAATCTGAATCTGAAATCTGAATCTGAAATCTGAATCTGAAATCTGAATCTGAAATCTGAATCTGAAATCTGAATCTGAAATCTGAATCTGAAATCTGAATCTGAAATCTGAATCTGAAATCTGAATCTGAAATCTGAATCTGAAATCTGAATCTGAAATCTGAATCTGAAATCTGAATCTGAAATCTGAATCTGAAATCTGAATCTGAAATCTGAATCTGAAATCTGAATCTGAAATCTGAATCTGAAATCTGAATCTGAAATCTGAATCTGAAATCTGAATCTGAAATCTGAATCTGAAATCTGAATCTGAAATCTGAATCTGAAATCTGAATCTGAAATCTGAATCTGAAATCTGAATCTGAAATCTGAATCTGAAATCTGAATCTGAAATCTGAAATCAGAATCTGAAATCTGAATCTGAAATCTGAATCGGAAATCTGAATCTGAAATCTGAATCTGAAATCTGAATCTGAAATCTGAAATCTGAATCTGAAATCTGAATCTGAAATCTGAATCTGAAATCTGAATCTGAAATCTGAATCTGAAATCTGAATCTGAAATCTGAATCTGAAATCTAAATCTGAAATCTGAATCTGGAATCTGAATCTGAAATCTTAAATCTGAAATCTGAAATCTGAATCTGAAATCTGAATCTGAAATCTGAATCTGAAATCTGAAATCTAAATCTGAAATCTGAATCTGGAATCTGAATCTGAAATCTGAATCTGAATCTGAAATCTGAATCTGAATCTGAAATCTGAAATCTGAATCTGAAATCTGAATCTGAAATCTGAATCTGAAATCTGAATCTGAAATCTGAATCTGAATCTGAATCTGAAATCAGAATCTGAAATCTGAATCTGAAATCTGAATCCGAAATCTGAATCTGAAATCTGAATCTGAAATCTGAATCTGAAATCTGAATCTGAAATCTAAATTGAATCTTTGATGTTTTTTAACCATAAAATAATCGTTTTTCGACATGGGTACTAGACTGCCCCAAATTTGTTTGGGAAATTCAAAACCTGTAAAATGTTATGCGCTGCAGGCTAAAATTGATCCTAGACCTAGTGTGAGATCTCATGCCAAATTTGGGCCAGATCGGATCACGGGAAGGGGTCGCTCAACGAACCTGAAGGTTGTATGGGATTTTGAGACGTTTTGTTAGGCAGAAACATTAAAAAACAGTTTTTCATGGATAATTTTGGTGTCCTTCGGCCGATTTCTCGGCCGACTATTTTAAGGGTGGTATTCATCATTGTTATTGAGTCGGGACGTTAACACATTTCGATGCACCATTAACCAGGTGAATACCACCTAAAAAAAAGTTATTCCATTTATTAAGCCTAAAACTTTTTTATTTTAACTCGAATCGATTTACAGTCTTCGGATAAAATATTTGTCATAATTTGGGCTTTAAGAAAACCCGTTTTCAAAAGAAATCGGCCGAAGGAAACCAAAATTATCCATGAAAAACTTTTTTTTCATGTGTCTGCCAAACAAAATGTCTCAAATTCCCATACAAACTTCAGGCTCGTTGAACGACCCCTTCCCGTGATCCGATCTGGCCCAAATTTGGCATGAGATCTTGCACTAGGTCTAGGATCAATTTTAGCCTGCAGCACTTAACGTTTTCAAAAGTCGGGTCATTTGGAGCACACTAATGGCTACCAAAAATGCTATTCTCCTGAGATATTCATATTCACAGTTAATAATCTCATTGAGAATCAGATCTTGAAATGACGAATTCAAATTAACTTTAAGTTAAGTATTCCAGACAAACAACTTACCACAAAAATCCAGCCATCCCTCAACTCTGCTAGGGTAGTTGATGTTGTTCAACTTGTTTGGTGCTCTGCGTCTCATCATGATTGCTGTTGTTTCTGGCTTTGGTTGTTGTGATAATGAATTATGTTTGCTTCTGATATGTGTCAATCTTTCTTTCACTTTTCACGCCACGTCGCAATTTTACTTTGGCATTTGCTGTTATTATTTCTCGTATTCCACCAGCTGACCGAATTCCAATTTTCGAGACGAAACTGACATTTGCATATTATTCGCAAAACCTGTTCTTTTGCCTATATTCCTGCCTGAGCCAGTTTTGTTTTCGTTCCTTCAATTCACCTTCACAACAAACCTCTCTTTCTTCCTCTGGCACTCCAACGCTCAGACAAAGTTACTGTCCAAGGTTGGCCCGGAGCTATTCCTGCACCCAAGTAGATTGGTACCTACTTACTTTATTGCAACTTGCTTAATTTGAGCTCGATTCCGATCAGAGCTTCGTCAAGCCAGAGCAATAACCATAAAAAGACACACTTCGTCACACTGCGTATGGACTGAAGGCAATAACTTTTCTCACTTCTTTTTTAGGAATTTTTTAAACAATATTTCCTCTTCTCTGAGGAATTAAAGTTCAGGCCACCAATTGTTACTGCCTGGTTGAGCTGGGGAATCGGAAACAGAAAACTGCCGCCGTCGTTGTTGTCTACTTTTCTTCACCCCTTGCTCTCTTACGTCTTGCCTGCGTTTCCGTGAGCGTGATCGATCAATGACACACTTTTCTTCTTTTGCTGTACCTTCACTGCTTCTTCAGTTTCTTCCGATTCTCTTTCTTCTCGCGTATTTGACCTCCACCAACTTTACGATGCCCCATCGATTGGCACGCACACCTCCACAACTAATACAGATATTTTTTACTCTTTTTTTATGGAAATTTCACTTTCGATTTTGCCATTTACACAACTGATCCGGCCTCCATGCGAAAACGTGATTCCACTTTTCCTTATCGATACTCAATCATTGACTCACTGCTGTTCGACTCCAATCGATTCGAGACACATCCAGCCAGACAACGATACGCGCGTACCTGTAGGTATCCCAAAATAAGATAAAAACTTTATTTAGTCAAACCAATCAGTTCGAACCGGTTCTGGGCTTATCATATCCGTTAGCAATGATGTTGCGAAAACTTCCAGAACATCTGATATATTTATGGAACCTGACACTCTTACAAATTCTGCCTGGAGACAAACACGAAACGAAATCAGATGCTTTCACCGACTGGAGAGCTTCACCCTTATATGGACCTACATATGTATGTAGGTTTGCAAATATCTCTAACCGGCTGTTTCCACGAGGGATGATGCTGCAGCATCAACCACTGTTTCACTAGTCTTCTTTGCCGGTCAGCATGTTTCTCATTATCAGCATCAGCATCAACATCAGTATCGTTGATGGTGACGGGTTCAATGTGAGCAGAATCCGAGCAAGTTAGAGAGAAAAATCGATTTTCGAGAAATTTCGTCCTGTGTTTTTGGTCCAGCCAACCAAAGGGGGGTTCTTGCAGCGATTTCTACCTTTGGAAAGTTATATCTTCTCGACCGTTTTTTCTTCGTGCAGCCGGTTTGATGTATGTATTTGATTTTTATGCAATGTATTGATATGTTTGAGTGATGATAAGCTGAAAAAAGGAATAAATAAAGGTTTAATGCGCTGAACACTGTAAATAATCAAATTTTTTGGTGCTTCTAAACGTGTCACATTTTCTTTATAAAAAAAAGTCAAAATTTGCATTCTAGCACTTTATATGCTATGCTTATGCATGTCCTGAAAATTTGTGAAGAAATAAAAAAGAATGAAAAATACTGAAACTGATTCGAGTTCCATCCTAACACTTCGACTTCATCTATTCAAATTAGGAAACTTTTTTAAGTTTTCGAAAATCCCAAGAAAAAAATATTAAGTTTTCGAGGGAATAAGATTTTTCACTTCCTGTTTCGGCCAAAGTGTAAATTGAGCAGTGAAAATATTTGTTCACTTGGGAAACTGGTAAGGAATGAGGAATTACTACTAGGTAATGGTTTATAAAAATAAATGAATGAAAATCAAAATGGAGCCGTGACTTCGACTGAAACGTTGGAAATTTTGACGAAATCTGACGAAATTATTCAAAGATAACCCTTTGTTAAAAATCTTTACTGCAAACGTGATAAAACTCTTTTTTTTTTCAGGAATTGAAAATTTAGCGTTTTTGAGTCATTTCCAGGGAAAATTAAAATATTTGATCGGTGAGTCCCCATACGGTTTTTTTTTCAAGATTTCATAGTCTATGGGGCTTATTCTGCGACTCGAGTGACGTGACTCACGAAATTTCAAATAGTTTTGCTGGCTTTAATAACCTTTCTAGCCCCGAAATTTTCGTTCGCATGAGCTTTTATTGGTCTTCAGAGCTCATCAATACATAAATTTCTTTTCTGGAGTCAGGACGAAGAAGTGAAATTTCGTGAGTCATGTCACTCGAGTCGCAGAATAAGCCCCTATATTTATGAACTTAAAATCTGAAAAATTATTCCAGTGCAATGGAATAGCAATGTTTTTCTTTAATTTTTTTTTTTTTCATTTTTATTCTAGTTTTTGTCATTCTGAAATATAGAAAAAAATTCAACGTCTAGAAAAATGAGTGATTTGGTTTGAAAAACTCATTTTATATGAAACTAGCTGTTTTACCTTTAAATAAATAGATCGTAATAAATGTTTTATTTCATCTACACATCCTTAACTTCATCGTGTTCGCGAATGGATTTTTATGAAAATCGTAAAAAAATTGTACGACTTGTGTCCCATTTGAAGTTGATTTTGTAAAGGGAATCCCCTTCCATAAAAAGTAGGATTCTTGAAACTATTATACAAACCATCTCTAACCCGAAAAAACCTTTGAAATATCTTTGTTGTAATTGGTGTTATCCAAATGTAACTTAAATTGTGGATAGTGGAAAACTAATTCTAATTTAAATCGTATTTGATTTTAGATATTTTTAAGCTTAAACAAATGCAGGTTTCAACAAATTGATAAAATTAAATATCATCTTTTCTATTTTAAATTTCTTCACTAGAGTCGAATTTGCTTGATATGATTTATTTCAAGGTTATAAAAACTGTAGAGTTTAACTTGTTTGAATCATGCATCATCATCATCATCATCATTTTTAATTAATCCTAAATAAATTAAAGTACAATAAACAAATAAGAAATCAGTTTTTATCAATTTCATCAAGATTTGTTAGAGCATCAGTTATCTGATTGATTTCACTTAAAACTCATTCATTTTTAAAACTTATAAACTCCATATCATCAACACTAGAAACGTATCTTTTTTAATGTCTAATTTTGTTTTAATATTCAAATAAAGTAACCGAATTTTAAAGTTTTTATTATTTCAAATGTTTACATAAATTTACCGATTTTTATAGTCAAACATTTTTAGTTTCTTTTGAAATAGTTTTAACAAATTTCTCATTGTTTTTCAGTAGGGGATAGTGGAGTATCGTGGGCCATGGGGAAACGTGGGCCACTTTTAATATCTCAGATGTGTGCTGAGATAAAAATCTCAAACCAACTTTCATCGTCGTCGCTTTGCGTGAGCATATATTCCTATATGTTGTTGACTGGAATACGCATCATATCCTTATTTTATGGGGATTTTTTTTTATTATCTGACAATTTGCGCCGGGGGTCTTCAGATTTTCCCCAAAATTGAAAATTTGGTTCATATTTATGACTTAAAAACACATGTATTTTTTCAGATTTCTAACATTTTTATTTTTTGAGTTAGCTTCGGTTAGATTTTTTTGTAAATAAAAAATAACCATTTTTCAAAGCTACATAACTCTGTTGTTTCTCAACGGAAATTATAAAATAGCACATCAAAATGCATTGAAATTTTATCAGCTTTCCAAATAGAATAGTTGAAAAAAATTTAATAATGACCTTCAACATGAACAGTTGTAAATAAACTTTAAATGGCGTCTAAAAGTACCGTCTGCACCACCGAATATTTTGCAAAAAATACCATTGTATAGCTCGATTCATGATGCAACTTTCATCTGAAGACACCAAAGTGGGACATTAACTCCTTGAAGAGTTATTAAAGAAATAATGACAATAAATCTCTTTTTTTTACAACGAAAACAAACAATGGTCGAACAACTGCACTCACATATGGAGGTAGCGCGCACTTCTAACAACATGGAAACAAAAGAACTTACCAAAGCAGGTAAAAAACACTTCTTTTTCGTGCTTTGTCGAGTGTTTGCAGCAAAACTGACTTTAAATTTTAACCAAAATTCTGAGTATCGTATTGTTCAAATGATATAACTAATAATGGGAATGTTGCTTTTACAACCTGGTCATATACTATATAACTTATTAATGTTTCGATCAAAGATCATTGTGAAGCATAATCAATGCCAATGGTAGAAGGTTCAGTCCCTGTGTTTGGGATCACAAAAATGTGATTAAAAAAATGAAATATAGACGTGCTTTACATAGTTTTTATATCGGTAGCTAAGCACTGGACACCAAAATCCTTTCCCATTGATCAAAAAAGTATGAGAAAGTGGCACAAATGTTGTAGAAATAATCAAAAAGCACAGTATGGCCAGCCCAGGCTGTAAAATGATGAAAATATGATACTTTTACCGTATTTGTTTTCTACATTCGCCCAGTTTTGAGGTTTACCATACTAGAACGAACATAATTCGTCGTCAGTGTTTTGCTACCTCGATCGCTCACGCATGAATCTTCAGTGTTCCACCGTCCATTTTAAATCGAATCTGGGGAATTACGGATGCAAAACTTCTAAAAATGACAGTAAAATGTGCATAACTTGTTGTGACCTGGTGCAAAACTGGGTATAAACGAATACGTTATTAGTTTTTTGGATATAACATAGGGTTGCCATCCGTCCCGCAAAAGCGGGACATGTCCAGCTTTTCTGTTGTATGTCCCGCCGTCCCGCTTTTTCCTCAAAATGTCCCGCTTTTTTTCTTGGAAAACTTTTACTAAGTTTACTGACTTACACTAGTAAAAAATCAACCTCTAGCCTCAATTTGAATTCATTGGTTCAACATACAAAACTTTCAAATAGGTCTTTTTCTTCAAAATAAGCAGTATTTTCAATAGTTGATATGAGACAATACTAAATTAACTCTAATGTTCTGAGACCTGAGCATTGCTGTAATATTCTTATTCAGAAAGCGTCCTTAGAGAATGTTCAACCAATGCAAAAAATAACTTTGGTATGAAAAAATACTGTTTAGGTTGCTTCCAAATGATTAATTTAGAATAATTTTATTAATTAAGATCAATGATTTTTCGCCGTAATCTTTAATAATTTTGTTTATACACCACCTTTTTAGACTCAATTGTCCAAAGTATGCAATGATGGAAATTTTTTTGAGTTTGGAAATTTTTAAAACCTATTTTATTTATGTTTGTTATTGCACAAAGGTTTTATACGCGATATCAAATCCGCTGTTTACACATACATATGTAGGACTTAAACTTTTTTCTCCCAAATAACGTGTTAATTCGCGAGGACAGTGGAAAATAAACGTGCTTATGACAAAAAAAAACCCTGAAAATAGAAGTTATGCAAGAAAACAACTGAGCTAAAGCAATACGTGTAACAAAACCTTAGTGTACTTTCTATTCAAATAAGTTTGACTGAACAATAAACCTTTTCAAAGAATTTTTCGAATGTCCCGCTTTTTTCGGCTGTGTCCCGCTTTTTATCGTGAAATGTCCCGCTTTTTTCTGAAAGTATCTGGCAAGCCTAATATAACATGAAGTCAGTTAAGCTGCAACAATCTACCGCCCCTTCTTTCATAACAGTCCCATATACAAAAATAAGCAAGCGAGACAATCAGCTTTTTCTGTTTTGGAATATATTTTTAAATTATGACCACCACTTTCAGCATAAACGAAAATCGTTTCTAGGTTGTCATAATGAATCGTTAGGCCTGAAATTTTCAAATTGGGTTATTGGTAAGGTCGAGAGCACCATTTTTATTCATTATGGGACTGTTAATCGACCATATTTGAAACCTTTTTCGAATCTACTAGCGTAACAGTCCCATACAAAATATGTTTTTCTCACCAAGCTACTTTCTAAGACTTAAATTTGATCATTTTTGAACTTCTAAATGCAATTGTTAGAAAAAGAAACATACTTTTGCAAAAAAATATCATGAGTTCCACATTGTAAGGTGAATCTTTTTACGATTTTTGATTGCATCCGATAGTTTTTCGCTCAGGAAGTCATTCCTAAGAAAGTCAGACCTGCCTTCGAAAACTAGTGTGCATCATTCGACATCAAGTGAGTTAAAAAAAAAGTTTAAATGATTCAAAGCAATAAATCAAAGACTATTTCGCCGAAAGAAACATTGAAAAGTAACCAAATCCGTGGTATTTCACATATGGGACTGTTATTCAGGTATATTTCATATAGGACAGCCACGAATTGATATTTTTTTTCGAAATTTCTAGAACAAAACCTCTTTTTTAGTCTTTTATGTTGAAGCCTTATGTTGACCTAAAATGACGAAAATTCATATGGGACTGTTATGCGAGTAGGGGCAGTCTGAAAAGGACGAAAAAATAGTGTTTTTTACCAGCTTTGATAAGTTCTTTTGTTTCCATGTTGTTAGAAGTGCTTGCTATCTGCATATGTGAGTGCAGTTGTTCGACCATTGTTTGTATTCGATGCAAAAAAAGAGATTTATTGTCATTATTTCTTTCATAACTCTTCAAGGTGTTAATGGCCCACTTTGGTGTCTTCAGATGAAAGTTGCATCATGAATCGAGCTACACAATGGTATTTTTTGCAAAATATTCGGTGGTGCAGACGGTACTTTTAGACGCCATTTAAAGTTTATTTACAACTTTTCATGTTGAAGGACATTATTAAATTTTTTTCAACTATTCTATTTGGAAAGCTGATAAAATTTCAATGCATTTTGATGTGCTATTTTATAATTTCCGTTGATAAACAACAGAGTTATGTAGCTTTGAAAAATGGTTATTTTTTATTTACAAAAAAATCTAACCGAAGCTAACTCAAAAAATAAAAGTGTTAGAAATCTGAAAAAATACATGTGTTTTTAAGTCGCAAAAATGAACAAAATTTTCAATTTTGGGGAAAATCTGAAGACCCCCGGCGCAAACCCGTCAGATAATAAAAAAAAATCCCCCTATTTATCAAGCTAAAAAGAGTTAGAAAAATTTACTTATATATTTAAAAAAAAACACCCGCTAATTTTATCGATGGGGAACCTAAAGTGCATAACAAAAATATGCTCATACGCTTATGATCTTAGTATTGTCATGATCTTTCACGTGGAAAAGGAATTTTTGATGAAACATCAATAAGTCACACAAACGCAACCAATTTGCAAATCATAGCTTGTGGGGAATCGTGGGCCACACATCTTAAACCACATATATTTTTATGTTTTTATACACATTCAGAACTTAAAATACGTTTTCCCTATCTTTAAAGTTTTCTTATGCCAAATGAAGAGTTATGAAAAATATTTTGTCCATCCTATATAAGAAATTTTGCCAAAACGTTCGCGAGCCAGGTTTTTGAATCTATTCGATCATACACAGCTCTTTTTTTTTATTTCATCATCTGAAATTTCTTTAAAATAACGAAATGAATTAGTAAATCACAGTTTTGGGGATAATAATTTTCTGAAAATAAAAAAAAACACCTTATGATACTTTGAAAATGTAGAAAACCATACCATTTTTTATTTTCATTTTATCTTTTATAATAAAGAAGTTATGGAACAACGAAAAAAAGTGGCCCATGATTCCCCACTCTCCCATACTGAATTTATGTGTTCTGAAAACATTATAAGCTTAAAAATCTAAATTTTTAAAAAGAAAAACATAGTTTCTACCTTTTGTCCTTTATAGGACCCAGTATTTCAATTGGCGGCTACAAAATATTCAGAGCTTGAAATTTCAAACTATAAATCTTGCGCTTGAAAATTTATAAAGGTTTAGTTTTATTACTTTGAACAATCTTATTTTAATCGTTAATGATTTTTAAGTTTATGAAAAGAATCGAATTTATTCGAATTATCAACTTTAAAGCTAAATTGTGCTAAAAATAATGCACAACATTTATTAAATAAGTAATAACTTTGAGCTTTCAATATTTACGACAAAACTTCAAATTTTTCAAATTTTTATTTTAAAAAGTTTCTTATTGATCATTCAAGAAATCACCCATTTCCTAAACTATACTGTTGCAATAGAAGCTTTCAATGATGAGCTGAACATGATGTTTTATAAATATATGAAGTAATAATTGTGAACTTCAGAAATGAACTATTTCAGTCTTTTAGGTTGATAACTAGACGAAATAAAAAATGATGTTATTTCTTATTTTGATCACTGGTACTCTTGAAGTAAATTCGATATTCTTCTTCTTACCAGAATTAATTTAATCATGAAGTAGGTATGTGTTTCGAATAAATTTCCTCAAGTTCAAAATGGATTTTTTTTCTTATTCAAGCTTTCACAATTCAAATAGTGATTAAAATTTTCTTCAAATTTAAAATATTACAGCGGAGTTTTAAAATCAAGTCTTCAATTGAAAATGCAAAAAAAGAATGTTAATTTCGACGGTTAATAAACAACAATCATCATAGTTTAGCTGAACAAATTCAAAACATGATTATTCTTTTATCTGGTCTGTATTTTTTCTTAGAATTCTGATTTGGATTCTTTTTAAATCTAGGTTTAAATTGATGAATTTTATTTCTATTATTCTTTTGTCTGAAGCTTTTAACTCTGGTTTAATACAAAATTTTTAATCGCATACTTTTCTGTGTTTTCTGAAATATTGATGTTAGATTTGTAAACTTGATTGCTTAATATTTATTTTTAAACAAATTTCTAGCTCAAATAAGGAGCATCATTTTAAATAATTTATTGATGACTTGCCGGAAAGAGCAACGATTCAAAACTTTGAAAATCTTGATTTTGAATTTTGAATTTCAAAATTTTGTATGGGGGGTAACCGACCAAATATTTTAATTTTTGGTGGAAATGAACCGGGAAAAGCTCTACTTTCAACCCATGCCAATATTAGCGTTACTGTATTTTTTTCCTCAATTATCCTTCTACGAATCACACCGCGAGCAATTTGTGTTCTCCTTTCTCTGGAAACTCAAAAGAATCTTCATTTTCTCAGCATAACTTATTTTTCAAAACCTAATTTGAAACAAAAAGTGAGATTACAAAAAATCAGCACGAGACTAATTGAACTCAATTTGAAAATTTAATTTTTCATTCATTTTTCATTTTTGCCTTGAACGGACTTTATTTTAATCACAGCATTTAAGATTTTGTAAAGGATGTAATAGCGAAAAAAATTTAAGATTTGTTTCAAGTGAAAACATTTCTTCGATGCAAAGCAAATTGTACTTGAATCAAAGCAATTTTCCTGTATCCCAAAATTGAATGCAAAAATCCTTTATTTTTTCGGCATTTTCTTTTGAAACTGAATTTCATTTCACTAAATGTACTTTATTATTTTCTGACACACAACTTTTTCAACGATACTTCTGATATTGTTTGGATTAATAATGGAAATAAAGTTTCTAACAGTGTCTGAAGTTATTTTACCACGTTCAAGTGAACTGAAACAAAATGTGGGATACACAGTTGCGTTCAAAAAAGAATGAAATCGCATGAAGCTGCGCACCCACTTCACACTTTGACAAGCTGCCATTTCTCTCTCGGTTTATATTTTTTCATGAAAATTTCACACAATTTAGTTCAACTATCCAACTAACTCTCCACAAAATTTGAAGTCTTTACAATGACGGGAAATTAAGATACAGCTATTTCTGTAAAAAAGGGAAATTTGGGGTTGCTTCACTAAATTTTCTGTATCTTTGACAATTTTCATTGAAAAATCTTAAAATTTGGTCCAAAGATGTAAAAATGTTTGATCTAATACCAGGCCAAGTTTCGTCAAAATCGATGAACGTGATCAAAAATGGTGCCGGATTGAAAACGAGGTTCATTATCGCCCAGCAGACGATTTCATTCTTTTTTGGGCGGATGTTTGTATGGAAAACATCGTATTCGGAAACATGTATTCTTGGTTTTTCTTTCACAAAACTAACATTTATCACAAAGAATGTTGTTAATTGATAGGAACTTCATTCTTACTTTGTTTAGAAATAGAAATTATTCCAACAGAGTTGGTATTGAAACAAAAGAGGGAATAGAATATTCGCTTTAATTGTGGATCAAATTTGTTTATCGGTTTAATTAGCAGGTCATTACTGAAACTCTGTTCTTTTATTTTGAACCCTGTTGAATCAATTTCTCTTCCAAAATAAAGTACGAATAATGTTTATAGCCATTTACAATATTCTTTGTGATAAATTTTTGTTTTGTGAAAGAAAAAACCAAGAATACATGGATTACGATGTTTTCCATACAAACATCAGTCCAAAAAAGAATGAAATCGTCTGCTGGGCGATAATGAACCTCGTTTTCAATCCGGCACCATTTTTGATCACGTTCATCGATTTTGACGAAACTTGGCCTGGTATTAGATCAAACATTTTTACATCTTTGGACCAAATTTTAAGATTTTTCAATGAAAATTGTCAAAGATACAGCAAATTTAGTGAAGCAACCCCAAATTTCCCTTTTTAACGGAAATAGCTGTATCTTAATTTCCCGTCATTGTAAAGACTTCAAATTTTGTGGAGAGTTAGTTGAATAGTTAAATTTTCTGGCAACCCTGGTACAATTGATCGCATTGTTTTTACTGCTCCGAATATTTCTTTAATTCCTGGCTGAAATTCCGTTCCTGCCGCATCGATTCCCGTACAGACTGGCAAACAAGCACCACAATTACCCGCACGCATAAACTCCAGCTCAAATTCGCACGGAAAGGTAGGAAAATCAGTTAATTTCTAGTGGCTAGAGAGTGGTTGACTCGAGCACTCGTCCTCCATAATCGCTCCCACCTCGCCCCTTCCACCTTCCGCTGTCGAACTGCGCATACTGCTCACCACTTACTTACCGCCTTCCTCATACCATCTGCTGAATCGAGACTACTGCCGCTCTGGATCACCCGCTGTATCCGTTTGAATAGTATATAGAACCTCAAAGAATCTGTACTATATTTGGCCCAATAAAGTACACCTTTCGCCTCTGCTGTTTTTATTTGCGGATATCCAAGATTCCCGGTGTAAACATCTGCATTAGCCTTCCTGCTTACTCCAGCGTGAATCTGCCGAGCTACCGTCCAAACAACAACAATCCTCCATCTCGTTCCATCCAAGCGGACCTGCAAGGTAACGTCAATACGTAAGACTGAGAGACTGAGAAACGAGTTTTGACATTTCAACTGAGAGCCGGTTTCAACGCAGTACACAACGCAGCGCCACCTGCATTTCAGATAAGTAAACAAACCGATTTTATGCCACGCTTTGTCTGACATCAGCACCATCTGCTTTTCATTGTCCAAGGCATTCTTGACCAACTTTTCATTATGCCTTATGTGTGCGAAAAATGTGCTGAAACTTTTGAAGGTGATTTTATCCTTTGCGAAGGTTTCTGCTCTACAAAGGTTTGTTTGAAATGTTCTGGTTTGTCGCAAATTCTTGTTGCTGCGAAGTCCAAGACAGGCCACTTAATCTGGATCTGCACCTGTTGCAAAAAGCTCCTGTCGAATGCTCGATTTAAGAATGCCATGATTTCAGCTGCATCGGTCAATGACGATTTAATTGATTCATTGAAATCGTCATTGAAAAATGAAATACATGACAGCATTCTACAACTGATTCGCAGTGAGATTCGTTCTGGTTTGAAGGATTTCCCGACACCTAAGGCTACTCCTCGTTCCAATCAACTGAATGTCCCCGTGATTAGTACCAAGCGCAGAAGATTCGATGATGACCGTAATTCAACCCCGCGTCGCCCACCTCCACCTCGCATATGTGCTCAAGGCACAAACTCTGAGTTTACTGATATTTCCACACAAAGTTCTGAGCCCATAGTGCCATCGTTTTCACTTTACCTAGCAGGAGTTCATCCCAGCGTTTCTGATGAAAGAGTTTTAGAAATGGTCCGTAGCCATCTTGGTGATAATAGTGTGAAAATTAAAAAACTAGTGCCTAGGGGTCGAGATATCAGTACCCTCTCATTTGTGTCGTTTAGAGTCGACATGAATACTGATTTGAGAAGCAAAGCTCTGGCCACCGAGACCTGGCCTGTTGGAATTCGCTTTAGAGAATTCACCGGTAATGTATCTAGTGAGGTTTTTTGGGCTCCGAAGCACCCGTCTTTGCCGTTGAACACTACAGCTCAAACAACTCCATACATTACTCCGAACCAATAACACCTCATCCCATTAATTGCTCGATCCAAAATGCCGTTTCTCCGAATCGGAGTTTCTCTTTGTACTACCAGAACGCTGGTGGTATGCGCACCAAGACAACCGCCTTTTGTAATGCACTCTCTGCAAGCGACCATGACTGTATTCTAATAACAGAAACCTGGTTGAACGATCGAATATGTAGCAGCGAACTGTCGTCAAATTACACGATTTATCGTTGTGACCGAAATTCTGACACAAGCACAGCTCAACGTGGAGGGGGTGTCCTGATAGCCGTAAGGAATGAACTAAGTGCAACTCCTCTTTTCATCGAAGACTGTGAACATCTGGAACAAACCGTTGTAAAAATCAACTTTGAATCGTGTTCTCTGTTCCTTTGCTGCATTTATCTGCGACCTAACAGCTGTCTTCGCAATTACGAAACCCATTTTGCTGCAGTTCAACAAATAATGGGTTTGGCATCTGTCAGAGACACCGTCATCGTTGTGGGTGATTATAATCTGCCACATCTTCATTGGACGCATGACCATGACACAGATAGTTTCCTACCGACGAACCCCTCATCAGAAACAGAAATCGTTCTTGTCGAAAGGTTACTTTCAACCGGCTTGTACCAGGTCCTTAGCATACCGAACAACAGTCTACGCTTTTTAGACCTCGCTTTTTCAAATAATTCCCGTAATCTGGACGTTTTCGAGCCAGCTGTCCCAATTCTGCCTACGGACCGTCATCATAAGGCATACATTCTATGCCTCGATATCAACCAAGAAGATAGCCCCCACGAAGAACCCGTTGGAGAGCTTGACTTTGATTTTCGTAGATGCGATTATGATGCAGTTGCTGCTGCGTTAGATTCGACAGATTGGGAATCTTTGCAGGCTGCTGAAAACGTGGAATCCGCTCTTGATTCTTTTTATGTGAAACTATATTCCGTTTTAAGACAAAATGTACCATTAAAACGTACACATCGTTGCAAAACAACAAAAAACGCATGGTGGAACCCCGATTTACGACGACTACGAAACCAGCTACGTAAAGTTCGCAAAAGTTTCAACAGGAATCGCACAGAAGCTCTAAGATGTCACTTGAGGAACTTGGAAAATGAATTCAAACATCTAAACGACCTTCTCTACCGACAATATATCTCTCAACTCGAAGAAAATTTCAAACGAGATCCATCTTCATTTTGGGAGTATTTTAAAGCCAGAAAACGAAACGCCCACGTACCCGTAGATGTTAGCTTCAATGGTGTCACTGCTTGCAATCAAGCTGAATCGGTAAATTTGTTCGCGGACTTTTTTCAAAACGTGTATTGTTCTGCTGGTTTTGATACAGACTGGAACTATCTCGCATCGTTGCAATCTTACAATGTAAATTTGCCTTCACCGTGCTTCACCGAACAGGATATTTATGAAAAGTTGTCCACAGTTGATGCTTCCAAGGGTCCTGGTCCAGATAGAATACCTCCCGCTCTACTGAAACATTGCGCGGCATCTTTATCCGCTCCGATCTGCAGTATCCTTAACCGATCGGTAACTGAAAGATCGTTTCCCAACGCATGGAAAGTTGCGGCTATTTCTCCGATACACAAGTCTGGAAATGCTCACAGCGTGGAAAACTACCGGCCAATATCGATTTTAAATGCAATATCGAAGATCTTCGAAATACTGATGCACGAGCGAGTGTATGCCGCTGTTAAACCTTTGATCTCGGAATATCAACATGGATTCGTCAAGAAAAGGTCAACAGTTACTAATTTGATGTGCTACGTAAGTTCACTGAATAAAAGTATGGAGAAAGGTTGTCAGGTGGATTCAGTTTATATTGACTTTGCCAAAGCTTTCGACCGTGTGCCGCACAAAATATTGGTTGCAAAGCTGAATCGATTAGGTTTCCCGGCTTGGGCACTCGAGTGGATTGCCTCATATCTAACCGACCGTCAGGCTTTCACCAGGATACGAAACACGCGCTCACGAATGTTTGCCACACCGTCTGGAGTTCCTCAAGGGAGCCATCTCGGACCCTTGCTGTTTATAATCTTCGTGAATGACCTGTGCTCAACACTTCAGTCCGATACACTCCTCTACGCCGATGATCTGAAGATTTTCCGAAAGATCCATAACACTGTTGACTGTCTGGCCCTGCAAGCTGACATCGCTAGACTAGATGATTGGTGCCGCTTAAACGGAATGTTAGCAAACGTAAAAAAGTGTAAGATTATAAACTTTTCTCGTGCAAGAAGAACGATTCATTTTGACTATCAACTAACCGGGATTAGGCTGGAGAATGTGCAGTCTATCCTCGACCTAGGAGTAAAGATCGATAACAGACTCACATTTGCAGAACATGTCGCGCTTACTTCTGCAAAAGGATTTGCTGCTCTCGGTTTCCTACGTCGGAACACCAAGGATTTTGATGACGTTTATGCATTGAAGGCCATATACTGTGCTTCGGTACGTAGCATACTGGAGTACGCCGTCCAGGTGTGGGCTCCGGCTCAAAGCACACAATGCCATCGTCTTGAACGAGTTCAGCGATGTTTCCTAAGATATGCTCTACGGCGTCTTCCCTGGAATGACCCGATCCAACTTCCACCGTACGAGGAAAGGTGTGCTCTGATATGCCTAACCTCACTCGAAAAGCGGCGCGTCGAACTGCAGCAAGGTTTTATATTCGACACATTGACCAACCGTATTGACTGTGCTTACATTCTACAACGTGTTAATATTTATGTACCAACGAGAACACTTCGACAACGTCAGTTTCTTTCAATTCCTCAACACCGTACTGCCTATGGCCAAAACCACCCTATTGACAAGTGTTGTGAACTTTTTAATTTAGTGTATCATTTGTTTAATTTTAATATGTGCAAACGTCGTTTTAGAATAGGCTTAAGAAGAATTTCCTAGTTTTTAAGTCATCAGTCTGTACGGTAACTAAACCAAAGACGAAATAAATAATAAATTGTGTAAAATTTTCATGAAAAAATATAAACCGAGAGAAAAATGGCAGCTTGTCAAAGTTGGAAGTGGGTGCTCGGCTTCACGCGATTTCATTCTTTTTTGAACGCAACTGTATTATATAATTTTATATATTTATACACATGTACAGATGATGATTTTTGTTCTAAACTAACTTGCTAATCTAAATTTTAAAAATATAATATTAACTCTCTAGAGCTCAATAATAAATTTTGCCAAATAACGATCAATAATTAAACTTAGACCTTTTGAGTTTAGCTTCTAATAGATCTAAGAGATATCTCGTATTTGGTACGCAATGTGTTAAAACAGTCATAAACCGCATCGAATAGTTGGTTTTACAATGGTTTTTCGCTAAATGATAAAAAACATGTTAATCTGTCATCCTTGTTTATTACTGAATACTGTCTAGCAGTTGTAAAAAGTAACAGCAAAGAGAAGCCTAAAACATGAAAAAACTGAAAAAACAGAAATCCTTTGTCAATTTGTTTTTCGATCTTAAAAAATGATTGCCAGTAAAGTCTAAGAGTTCTGGATTCTGGATTGATTTTAGAAGTAAGAAAAAAGAGATAAAACATAAACCCCGTCTAAAGGCCGGGTTGGGGTATTACGACAACAATTCGAAAAATATGCACAATATTTACTTTTCAGATAAGTTAAAATATCGCAGTTATTTGTAGGCTTATCTTAACAAAAACTACATAAAAATATAGCAATGGATCATTGTTGATATGTTTCGAAATTTAGGACAAATTGGTTGAAGTGTGTAAAAACTACAACCAAAAAAGTACTGAAAGTCAAGTTTCTTAGCCCCTGTGCTTATGCAAATTTTGAAGAAATTTCATAAAAAAATTCTCATCTATGATGTTTTTCGTAAATCAAAAGTTGTTTGTTATCATAAAACTAAGCTTCTGTGAATTTTTGTTTCGCTGAAAAATTCACAGAAGCTTTGAGTTATATCAATTGAAAAAATAAAAATGTTTCAATCTTGTTTGTATAAGAGACTAGCTGATCCCATACGAACTCCGTTTCGCTTTCAACTTGGAATATGTCATGAACAGTTTGCATGAAAGCCAATTGCCAAGCATTTTCCAGATGCACTTCTGAATTCATTGTTAAGTAATAATTGCAAAAATATTGGTCTATCACTTTGTCTGTCGTCTGCTACTAAATTTGAAATCAAAAATCCTTTGACTGTGCCAAAAAATCACGTCTATAAATTTCGACTCGATCATTGCATAACAACGCAATTATTGCCAAAAAGCTAAACCCCTTTTGGGGGCTCTTATACAATCTTTGATGACTGAAATCGATTGCCCTTCCCTCAAAACTCCCGTGTGCAAATTTTCAAAGCAATCCATTGTATAATAACGTCAATATTGCTAAAAACAGTGAAAAATAAAATTATATGGATGACCCCTTTCGTCGACCTCTGGCAAAACATTTGACATCTGGTATAGGTTGCTCGCCCCTGAATACTACCGTGTGCAAATTTCAATCCCAATCCGATTTAAAATAACGACGATATTGCAAAAATATTGAAAGGTTTATATGGACGACCCTCTTTGCTGGCCCCTTACACTGCATTTAATACCTGAAATTCATTGCTCATCTCTCAAAACTCTCGTGTACCAGTTTTCATCTGAATCCGATGTATAATAACGACAATATCGCATCAACAGTGAATAGTTAATATGAACGACCCCTTTGGCCGACCCCTGATTTTTATTTTGATAAGTGAAATCAGTTGTTTGTCCCTAATAACTCACATGTGCAAATTTTCACCCCAATCCGATGTATAAAAACGTCAATATCACTAAGATACTGAAAATTTAATATGGACGACCCCTTCTGCCGGCCCCTTAAACTGGATTTGATACCTCAAATCGATTGCACGTCACTCAAAACTATCGTGTACCAATTTTCATCTGAATACGATGTATAATAACGTCAATATCGCAAATACAGCGAACAGTTAATATGGACGACCCCTTTGGCTGACTCCTTACACAAAATATGACACCTGAAATCGATTGCTCGTCTTTCAAAACACTTATGTGAAAATTTTCAACACGATCCGACGAAAAGTAACGTCAATATCGCGAAAACAATATTTGTCTTCTATGGACGACCCCCTTCAGAAGGGGTCATCCGAAAATCTAAAAACATTTTTCATCCTTCCTGGTCCTATTGAGCATCCATGCCAAATTTCAGCTCTCTAGCTCTTAAGACGGCTGAGTCTATAGAGGACAAACAAACAAACAAACAAACATACAGAAATTGCTTTTTATATATATAGATAATATATAAATTGTAATAAATCTTAAAATTTGAAAAAAGGGATACTTGATTAATAAAATTAATAAAAGGACGAGCAAGTTAACGTTCTGAGTTTTTAACTGCTTAACGACACTAAAATTATCCTCAGCTTAACAATTTTGTCTAATTAAATATCGATAAGTGTCAAAACTAACTTAACTATGACACACCTCAGAATGCACCAATTCAACATAAGATATAATTGAACAACGGACACTTACCAAAGTAAGAGAATGCAGGCTATCAACTCAGATAAGCTTATCCATCGAACTCTAGATGAGGTGCCGGTTTCTGGTTTCACAATCAAACTTTTGTCATACACCTCTGATGGAAATTATTCATTAAAATTTATCAGCCCACTTGTGATCTGCCAATTTTCCTTTCACTATCTTCCATAAACCACACCAAGTTGTTTTATCTCCGGAGATCACGCTTTCACAATGACTCTAAAAATTTGCACAATGAATCACTACAACCCATGCTGCCACATGCTGTATGTAAGTAGGTATAGCACATGTGTATGCTTCATAGCGACAGGTAATGCAACATCTTGCTTTCCTCCCTCCGTTTGTATGTGATGGGAAAAAATCACGGCATTTCAAACAAACCCGGCACAATTAGCTTGCTAGATATTCCAGTAGATGCAATGCAAAATAATCACTTGCTTCACCTGATGACCCGGCAAAGTCGAACAAGAGCCCTCGAACGAACGAACGACCGAATGAACAGGTAGATGTCGGTGTATAAATTTAGAAAAAGGGCACGTACAAATCCGCATACGCATCCACAGGGCAAAGTTTCTCAGAAGGTGACGACAAGCCAGGCTAACAGAAATCACATCTCCTTCTATGGTTTATGTTTGCACTATACCCGAATCAATAGAGAGCGATATTGTATTACAATATTTTGTTCCACTTACTCCCACGCACTCCCCCACACACCGGAACAACCGAAACCGCGCGCGGCCGCAGGAGTCTGGACGATAATTTCGTTCGGAACGAGAAGCGAATCGTATCAACAACAACAACGCACGTGCCTACGCCTAGGGAAGTTAACAGACGCGTTCCGAAGCGCACCGCCTGCGAAAACAAACTGAATGGCCAAACACAACTGGGCTGTGTAGACCGCCCGCCCGGCCCGACATAGCATCCAGCAAGCATGGTAGACATCGTCGCTTGAATTTAATCAACAAAACATAACATCAACATGAGAGAATATCGGTGAGCTTTGAGAGAGGAAAAGAGAGCTACTGATAATGAGGCTCTCTGGCGTGTGGCTTTCAAAGCTTTACGAGTGCCGAGTGGTGGCGGTAAAACTTTTTAGGATATTTAAAAAAAAGGAGTTAGAGATTTTTTTTTTTTTTCTATTTCAAAAATTACTAGGGTAGATACTCTAGATTTCGACAGGAGCTAGTTTTCGATAAAATTTTAATAAAAGGCTTATCTTTCTGTTTGGTGGCTCAAGCTACCTATGTTAATATTTTTCTATTTTTGCTCTCCCATTTTATTATACGATGAATATAAAAATTCTTCTAAATTAGTTATTGAATAGTAGTAAATCAATAATTTAAAAGTAACATTCTCAATCCCCTGTGAAATTCAATGCTATCGAACAAATAAGAATGATTTTGAATCACGAAAAAAACCCTTTTTATTTGATTAAAAGCAACATGAAAGGAATCAATGGTAAGATAAGGTTCTGAAATCAATCTTTTCGGTAATTTATTTTATATTTTTGCAAACATTTAATGGAAATTCAACTGTTTTTTGAGCTGTCGAAAACTAGCGCTGAAAATTCACCTAATAATCTATTTTTCGACACCTATCTTTTTCGATATGTTTATACTGTTTCCATGGTGTAAAAAACGCCGTGAAGTAGACAAGCAATTCCAATACGCAAATATTCATATTGCTGAACTAACAAAGGAGATGGAAATATGCTTGTCGAAAACTAAAAATTTTTGTGTCGAAAACTAAAATTGAATGTCGAAAACTAGATCATCGAGAGGTTTCAATAAAAGGATAATAAAAACGCTGTTTTGAAACTTTTGATCAATTAAAAATGTAGAGAATGAAGAAAAAAGTCTGATTCATATAACCAATCATATTTGAAATGAAAAACTTTAGTCAAATAGTTTATTTACATGGTTTTTTTTTTGAAAAATCAAGCAAAAACTGTCTAAATCTAGGTATTTTACCCTATATGATTTTTTTTAATTGACTTATAATGACTAACAAATTGTGAACCATAAATATCACAACATTCAAAAACAGTAGGGGAGTCGACGCCAGTGGGCGTTGCTGGACTCGGTAGTTGCAGGCGTCTTCCTTCGTTGGCTGTTAATCGGCCTGCACACGAGAGTGCCCCGTACCCGGACAGGCCGAGAAGAAAGTCCTCCTTGGGATTTAGGGTTCCTCAGAACCCGAGGACGATGATGATGGTCTTTTACAGTTAGGCGCGAGACCACAAGGGATCTGCGGGCCGAGCCGTGAGGAAGCCAACCGGTGTTTCCGGGCAAATTCCGTGGAATTTCACGAACACTAAATACAACACGGACTTTACTCACGGACGCCTGATTTACAAGAGAGCTTGAAATATGGAAGTAAGCTTTCTTTTCGACTTTTTCATTCCATTTTCCACATGATCCTCCTTTTCCTCCATTGACAGCAGCTTGCAGCATATGTACACTCAGCCGAAAAAGGAACTTTAAATTTACCTGGATTTTCACGTAGCCACTCGTTACGTGTTAACAAAAAATCACTTGATCCTTACGTGAAATTCACATAATTGAGTGCTGTCAAAACAAAGACCCATTCGATTTACATGAGAATCCAGTGCTCCGCCTAGTACAGAGAGATTTGGTGCATTTTATGTGATGTTCACGTAAACCTGATTGGCTCATTCACGTAAAATCTGTGTGAAGGAATACCAGTTCTCAATATGGCGTGAATCCGACAGTTTGTGCATAAAGACGAAAAAAAAACTGAGTGATGGAGAAGCTGATATTCATTCCGTAAGTAATATAATTTTATTGTTTGGTTGCTATTTACAGCTTTGATTTTTTTTTCTCAATAGGATTTGAAATTAAGGCAGCTGAGACGGACAAGCAACCGCTAATGAAAAAAAATAACACCGAATTAGTGTTCAATGAATTGAGTGAATTGTTATAAGTGTCAATTTAAAAGTGGAAATTAAAAGTGCATATGTTATGCAAGTGCAAGTGTTACATTATTTTGTCGAATGAAAAGTTTACTTTCGAAATCAAAACATTTTCATTTAAAACATCCGAAAAACCTCCCTACGTTAATATAACAATAAAATCTACGTGAATTGCACGTAGCAGAACGAATCCCTACCCACATTCGATCTACGTTTCACATACAACTCATATGAAAATTACGTGAATTCTGGTTGCTGCGCGAGCTCTATTTGCGATCTGAAATTCACGTAGGTTTCACGTGATTTTCATGGTGCCAAAAATCTATGTACATTTTCACGTAGCGTTGATGTGAAAAATTACTTCGGTGTAGCCTACTGTGGTGCTATCTTGGTGTCAGACTGAACAAGGAACATGAATTTTCTAGAGCTTAACATTCAAAACTACAAAAGAAGACAAAAATCCAACGATTTGTAACCAACCGGTTACAGTATGTTGTTCACTTATTTACGCACCATATGCTTCTTTTCTTTTCAACTAGCTCAAAAAAAATTACATAATTAAACAAGCACCCTTAAATTTCATTGGTGGGAAATCTAAAGTTCATAACTAAAATATGCTCATAAAGGGTGTCCACGATGAAATTGCCACACACAGAATTGAATCGCAAAATTCGAGATTTCATCCAATTGCTATCAAATTTTGAGGGATTGAAAAAAAACTATTTAACTTCATTTTACCATTTTACTCGTTTTTTATTTACAATCCATACGCAAATGCCTGAGCCACGGCCTTAGCCCCGGTCATAAGATTCTGCACAACCTATGAATCAACCATTTTTTGCATGTAAACCCATACTTCCTTCAGTTCCGCGACTGTCTTCACTACCTTAGATCGTTTAAGAGAAGCTGCTTCATAATCGCCCAGCACTTCTCGATAGGGCGGAGCTCCTTAGTGTTGGGAGGTTTGAACATTTTCGGCACGAAATTTACCTTACTGTCCGCATAACACTTCAGCACGTCCTTAAAGTAGTGGCATAAGGCCAAATCTGGCCTGAAGATTGTTGGGACGTTGTGAGCCTTCAGGAGAGTACGCAGCCGCTTCTGGAGGCACTATTTCAAGTACACCTGTCCGTTCATCATGCCCTGTGTCACGAAAAGTGCACTCCGCTTCCCGCACGGGCAGATGGCTTGCCAAACCAGGAATTTATTCGCCTATTTGGACATCTTCTGAGTGCGGACATGCTCCGGAACGCTGAACTTATCCTTGGCCATGAAAAACAGGTTGCCGGGCGGGGATCTGTTTGAAGTCGGCCTTCACATCTGTTTCGTCGTCCATGATACAGCATTCAACTTTCGTCAGCATGTTGAGGTACAACTTCCTGGCACGGATTTTGGTGGACTTGTTCTGCTTCTAGTCGCGATTAGGGGACTTGGACGTTCGAAGCCCAGACTTAGGTTTGGCCTTCTGGACAAAACTTCTGCTAAGGTGTGGTTTCTTAGACACATCCCGAACGGAGACGTTCGGGTTTCGGTTGAAGGCTTCAACTACGCGGTTGTGATTTTTGGTGTTGTAGGAATACTTTTTCCTTCACTTTTGGGCTTCCGATCGGTGGTCAATCGTTCCTCGAACCGCTTAATCACCCGCGACACCGGGGAATTCGCGATTCCCCACGTTTTAGCGATGGAACCACGCGAGAGATCCTTATTCTCGTGATGAATGCGCAAGATTTTATCACACTCGAGCTGTTCTTTCGACTCCATTTCCGCGAGTTGTGATCACAGGACTTTGGAATTTGCAGGATGTAAACAATGCACTATGAACTAAATTCACCCAAATTTTCATTAAATTCTACCCAGCTACGGTTTAAAAGTTAGAGCAATTTCATGGTGTGGCAATTTCATCGTGGACACCCTTTATGCTCATGGTTTTGATTTTGTCATGCTCTATCACATGGAAAAGTGATTTTCCAAAAATTATCAATAAGTCACTGAAACGCAACCAACTTGCAAATCATAGTAATGGGGAATCATGGGCCATCTATATCTTGGTGTTTTTAAACACGTTCATAAATTTGATATTACAGTACAGTACATGTAGTTTATCCATATATTAAGTACACTGCAAAAAATCCACACTTAAGATGTATACCGTCAAACGAGGCATCATGCAAAAGCTGGGTTAGATGCAACATTTGTATACCACAACACTCATTCAATTTTTATTTCAATTTACTATAATAAAGTTATCATTGAATGATAACAAATTGATGATGACATAGTTTTTAACATCGTGAAAGAGTTTTTTTAAAGTTTTTGATTTTCATAGAAATTTAAAAAATCGAATAATAGATGTACAAATTTTTACATTTTTCTATGCCATAAAATTCTTTACCTAGTATGACGGATTGGCTTAATGATATCACCTACAAACTTCATATTGCTTTCATTATCTTATACCAACACTGTTGATGTATATGTATGTATGTATGTGTATGTATGATCCATCCAACGACCCCCTGAGCTGGCAGGTATGTTATGCAAAAGAGCCAATGTTAATCTATTTGATTAACATTGTTCAATCGCGGGTGCTGGTGGTGTTAGCTCTATTGAAATTCCAGTAACCCATTTCAGAATGGCAACTGCACATCCCGAGGCTACTTTCATTGCCAATAAGCCCCGCCCAATCATAGCTGCATGACCAATTGCGTCATGTAATTATGATTTGACTTTCCATCTTTTATTGTTGACATATCCAGATACAAATTAAATATAATTGTCTAACTATATAGAATTGGCACCCTAATATGTCCAATAAAAGATAGACACGTATTTAGTTTATGGTTTTATTCAGTTATAATTTTCAATCTGTTATTGGTTGATATAAAGATATAAAAATATTGAAAAATTAGTTTACGAAGAAAATACAAGAGTGATGATCAGATCTGTAAAAAAAATATCGTTATTTATTTTGAAAATAGTTGGCAATAAAGTACTGATTGTGAAGTCCATCCATGCTCCGAGACTACCTGTATGGAATTGAAGATAAATATTCATGTTCTACCATGTTCTACGATGTCTACGTTTTTTTATTAGAAAATTTGACTCCATCATTCAGCTTTTTAACATTTTATCTACTCAAGTACAAAACCTATTACTCAGGCTACGATATAAAAAAGGTAAGTGGAATTGCTACAATTTAATGTAACAAGTGAACATGAGTATACTTTTCCAATTATAAAAAATTCTAGTTAAGCAGTTATTTTTAATACATAATTTGAATTTAAAATATGGTATCAGTTTCTAGGATATATAATAAATAGCATATATAGCACATATAATAAAAAGCTGCAAAGCTACATTTAATTTTGAACACGTGGATCTAAAATCAAGCAGCACATTCTAACACGATGTTTACTGAGTACAGATTTTAATTAACATGTGTTTTTTTGTTTTGGCGTTTAAATAGCTCGAGGAGCTGACGCTGGAAATGAAAATTAGAGATAGTTTTTGGAGAAGAAGATTTTAAAGTTTAGAGTAGGCAGCGTAGAATAGTAAGCGATCATGAGACGTTGGTTAGACCATCATGCACTTCATTATATCCATTCCGGCTGGATATGGACAGAATGCAGTTCAAGATATTAAATCAACCCCTCCCGATACCAGTTGGAGGAAGGACAAGGGTGGGTTCGAGACTGGCCTCTACTTACTCCCCAAGCATCTACATACTACGGTTTATGGGCGCATTGAAAATATTAAAAATAAAAAGGAAGGATCTCACCTAGTTACAGGACACCATCTTCAGCAGTTGATTTTTGGATAGATCCTTGGGCTGACAACCATGTCATGCGAAAGCCAACGTCTGGGTCCCATGATGTTAGGGGATGGCTTGAAGGTTCGCTCAACGTCATCATTGGACCAAATGATTTGTTGGTAGTACATGCCACGATACATGAAAAAAAAAACAGAAAAAAAAGAGAAAAAAAAAGAATTTTAGTTCATATCATCTATCAATATCTAAGAAGAAGCCTAGCTTAAACTTATAATAAACCGAGCTCAAATTAATAGTAGAAGTAAGCTACATTATTCCTGTCATATCATAGAACCATACTATTTTACCAAAATATGGATGTGAGAGCCTGTTTTGCTTTTTGAAGCAAGCCTATTTCAAACTAATAAAAATTCTAGCTCAAATTAATATTAGAAGTAAGCTACCTTATTCCTATCACAACATCACAAAATCATGCGAATTTACCAAAATATGGATATAAGAGCCTATCTTACCGTTTGAGCATCGCCCTACCCTACCTGCCTCACCTAGTTAAATGCCTACTTCTGAATGAGATTAAAAAATTGTCAAGACTGTTTGCTTTGAACTATAATACTATCAAAACAACTCAGGAGACAGATCCGTTTCACAAACCTTAAACCACAAAATATCATTTCCATCCAATTAGCCCCCAGTGATTGAAAAAAGCTAGATTTAAGGATAAGCCATCGTAATTCATAAACCGCAAATACACATCCACTGAAGCATTGGGGAGGAATATGGTATTTGAATATGTTAACATACTCCTTTCTAACTTTCCAACTATTTGAATATATCTGAAGAGAAAAAAAAACTTCACCTCCTAATGATCTGAAAAATAGAAAAGAACATTAAGAAAAATAGAAAAGAACATTAAAATAACAATAAAAGGTCAAACAATCATTTCTGATCGGACCAGATTGACCATGTGATTGAGCTTTAGTGAAAAGCCGTGGGACCGGCATCTAGGGGTTCCGTTTCACTTATGGTCGGAAGTGATCCGTTGATGCCTATAACAACGCTGAATTGTGATACTCTCACTATTCTATATTTAATGTTGTTATACGTCAAGGAATACCCCAAGGTGTGTATATATTCAGGAGGTGTTACCGAATATCGAATTCCCGATTCAGCCATTTTGGCTATGTAGGCAATGCAACTAAACGGAACTCATGAAGTTTGTTTACCAACAAACCACCGAAAAGCTGAGCAGAAAATAAACAAACTCATTGAGAGCCCCGTTCACTCCTCGTCTACTTACTGTGAAAGTCGGAGAACCTAGTGTATCAAAAGACCTTGGTGTACCCATTTTTATCAAAGTGATATAAATGAGCACTCAATCTTGAATCAAGACCGGATGTAGAACTGACCAGTCAGTGATGTCATCATGGAGAAAAGTTAACTGTATGCTACGTTGTTAGGGTTACTATATTAGGTAATGAATATAAATCTTAACAAGTTAATTATGTCTAGCGTTTTTAAATAAAAGAACATTTATAGAACACCTCTTCGATTTCAAATACTTACATTACGCTTTCGCCATAAATTTATTGATTGGAAAATTTCATCGTAATCCCAAGGCAGATCGGTTACAGCGGCTAGTGCGACTTCTAAATCTTCCCTGCTGCAAACCAGAAAATTTGTCCAGTCCAACCCACAAGCTGAAACATGATAACACCTTTAAATAACTTTTTCTTACATCACGTTTAACACAAACTACCGCCAAAATCGCCTAGTAAAGAATTGGGAAAATCCAAATCCAGCATAAGCTTTAAACGCTACTCTTTGGAATTTGCCATTTTGAACTCTGAAAATAAACACAATCACAACCCGACATTCACTTGAAATTCAAGTGATGGGGAAGTGAATATTCTTTCTCACTTCAAATTCAAGTGACGACTGAAGTGAATGTGGATGAATTCACTTGGAATTTAAGTGACTGCCAAGTGAAATGTATATGTCGCGTTTGTATGGAAGAAAATCACTGGATCCTTGTTTTTAAGTGAAAAATCATGTGTATTTTAAGAGTGAATTTGGGTTCAGTGTACATATTTTCCGGACTATCACTATTTTTTTTAAATAAATAATTTTATAATTCAGTTAGCTGTCTGGGGCATAATGCAACAAAATGCAAATATGAATTTAATCTCATAATCGCGTTTCCATATGCTGGGATATGATTGTTTTGCATTATGCGTTTGTTAACATTAAAATTTCATCCATCCTAATATTTATTTTCATGGTTTAAGCCTTAAGCTAATAGTATTTTTTTACCCCTAAATGTATGCAGCAGATTAACACCTTTTTCTTAAAAAAATTTTGACAGAAAAAATTTGAAATTTAATTCGATCAAAACCAAAAATTACTGTAATTGGTGCTTTAGGCGTGATGACATTACAAATGTATCAAAAACTATAAATTTTCAAACGTTTTCATTTTATTTTTCATTAATTACAGAGTTTGTTGCAACTTACCTCTTTTTCTTAGTAGCTTTCGGCAAAATATTTTAAAATGTATTTTTAAACGTTTAAACGTTTTTATCTACTTTTTCAAGTTTCATCCAATTGGGCAATAGACTATTTGAGTGTCTGAACACGAAACAATGTGTAACTCACATATTATAGCTGTTCTCTATGGTTAAATAAGCGTTTTACTTAAGGTGGCCATTATGCCCTTATCTCCCCTATCAAGATTGAAAAAAAGTGTGCTTCGTCCGATGGAAGATACCAAAAATGAAATGGAAATATTTCTTACATAAAACGATAAATATCATTTTTAAATTTTTTTAATTATAATTACCTTTATTTCGTCTATAGAAAGTATTTCGATCAAACGAATGGCTTTTAAGATACATCTTATTCTAATCTTCTAGCCGTCTATAATCTTTCAATTTTTAATATTCTTTCTCAAAGATTATAACATTTCACCCATATAGCCGGTTAAATAATTTCATAAAATAAATTTACGGTGATTAACTCTTCATTTCAGAAAGTTATATCCTTAACTCTGATACTGACCAGAGACAAGAAGGTACGGATCAGAGAAAATTGGTAATTCATCAACAAATTTCTCAATGCAGTGGCACAATTATTATGGGTGCTTTATTTCGGTTAAGCAGTTTTATTACTGGTCTCTCTACTCTATACACCAGTGAAAGCGGAAGCGCTATAGTTGAGTTTAGTTGAAATGTAATTTTTGCAGCAACTCGGATCGGAGACGGTTCAACTTTTGTGGAGCTTGTTCGACCATAGTCGAAGGCGTGCTAACCGGCCCAAGAGATAAACTTGTATCCCAATAAATTTCCACTCTTGTGGGACGCTTCCGATTTTATTAAAACCATTTTTATGGACGAGTTTCATCGGTACTACCTAAAGTCAATGTGGTGCGGCGAACTGAAGAAGCCAGTTGCCAATTGTAATGTCTTGTTGTTGAGATCATTACAAATTCCGCACGACATAGGTATGGATAGTACAACTCGTTTTATGTATTTCGTTACTTATCACTTACCTACTAGCTGTGAGCTTCTGGCGCTCATCGAGTGGTTTATGAGTGCAAGTTTAATATATACGGTACTTTTACAACTTTCTGATGCGGTTGAATTGCTGGATTTATACCAAAATTGCGAAACTAGTTCGTATATCATTCCGACGAATTTATCGACCAAAGGCTTCTATATTTAAACTAAAATATCTATAAGCTCTTGATAAGCTTAATGTAGTGGAGATGAGGGCATGATGAACACCGAAGGAAGCCTATTTAACCATAGAAAACAGCTATAATATGTGAGTTACATCACTGTTTCGTGTTCAGACTCTAGAGAAGTCTGTCTCCTATCTGGCTTTACTTGAAAAAGTAAATAAAAACTTTTGAAAATGCATTTTAATTTTTTTTTCGAAAGTTGAAAATCGATCACTTAAGGGCATAATGAGAACAATTAAAGGTTTTAAACAAAAGAAGAATTTGATATTTGTTGCGGCCTTATTAGCGATTGGCGCTTGAAGCGATATCTTTTTCAGCGCATTTAGCATTAATTAGCGATAGCAAACTTTTAATAAACTAGCGATTTTATCAGCGGCCCTAATTGTTCAGTTAGCGATGCCGAATGCCGATGCCGATAATAATTATATAAAATCAATTTTTATCTAACTTAATAAAAATTTATCATCTTTCAATGATGAAAAGTAAACCAAAAAATAAAAGTAATTTTCGGTTTTATAGAATAAATAACCAAAAAAATACAATAAAAGAATTGGCAAAATTGACCCCTCAGAAAAACATGAAAAAGTATTTAGTAAACTATCAAATCAAACGTCGACTACGACTATTTTTGGTATTCCCAAGTTCATGTTAGCATATTCGCCGACAATTCGGATTTCGGCGGCTATCCATTTTCACTTACGCTCTAGAATCTCAAATTTTAGAGCCTTGATGAAACCGGCGATGTAGGTGATTCATAGAACTAGATCCATTTACCAGGACTCTAGCGCGGATGATATTCTGCAGGCAGCAATTCACAAATACTTTCCGAAGACATCGACTTGATCTTCCCGTCATTTGAGACCTGGTGCCATGGAGCTTTCGATGAGGTATTCGCGTTTGCTCTGCATATCTTGTTGTCTTTGAGCGAGCAGTACAATGTCATCAGTTCGTTAGCCAAGTCAAGTTGCTCCATTGGTTCGGTTTACAGTCGATCGATCCACTTTTTATGTTCTCCATGTCAGGGCAGGGGTGGGGCTGAATTTATGAAATGCGGAACTCACCAGCAAAATCCAAGATGGCAACCCCATCATGGGACACTGTGGATTAATCTTCAAATTTGATGAAAATTCACGAACAAAAATCGCGAGATAGGGACCTTATGCTAACAATCTACAGTTTAAGATTTCTAAAATTTTTACGATACCCGAATGTGAGCGTCACGAAGCTCGTTGAATAAGGTTATCGGACACTCAAAGTGTAGTACTCTCTCAGATATCCTGCCTGACGTGCAACTAGTGCCCTTTCAGATAGCTTGTAGAATATCCAATGGGCCACATGTTGATGCTTGGACTTCACGGTTACTTTTTCTTTCCGTGAAGGTTCGTGCGAGTTTTTATTGGTCGTTGATAGTCCAATATTGCCGATTTGGACTTTTTGTCTCTGGGAATTGGAATATGTCGCGATTCCCAAGCACTTGCAGTGCAGTGACTGCAGTCAAGATGAAGGGAGGGATTCATGAGAACTTTTGAAATAATGGTCCATAAATTTTATTCCGGTTTCGCGGGGAATCAGGAGATTTTTTTTTTGAGTTCCCTGATAGCGACGTATCGATGCCTTTCATAATAGTCCATAGCATTGTTTAATCGATTAATTGTGATAATTCTAAGACGTGTTTTCTTTTGGATACTCTTATAAGTTTCTTGAAGACTGCGCGGGATTATAGAAACGACAGAAAATTTGATAGCGTTCTTTGTCTGTTGTATCTTCTAAGAGCTGACCCTTTTTTTAGTAAAATAATTCAATTTCCTCAGACCACCATTTCTTAAGAAAATTATATTTTTTGTTTACCTTGAAACGATTGTTACCCGTTTGGACGTCTTATAGAGATGAGTTCGAAGCCTTTTATTTGGAAGAGTTTCTGTTCTTTGAGCCTTATTTCCTGGAGAATGGCACAATTGATGTAATTTTGTAGCAAGCTTGCATACAGTTTTTCCCGTATCTCGGTGGGTCTTAAGCTCTGGACGTTGTTTTTGTGGGATATGAGAGAAAGAATCATGACAAATGTTAAATAAGGTAAATCAACGTAACTGGCACCACTATTCGCCAGCATCGTTAGGACTGTCATAATTGATATCTTTCTCGCTCGCATTGTCTCCTTCTCTCCAGGGAGCATTTCGCAACGGATCCAACCAATCCCGTTCGTTTGTCTGTCGTACGCCGGAACGGTCGTGGGCTTCGATCATCCGAACAGATGTTGATCGGACAAAGCAAATCTCGACTATTGACGAGTTCTCCAATAGACTCCGAAGCTGGTCCCACATTTTGGCGACCGTGACAGGACGGGACATCACAGTTTTGATTCCCATAATCCTGGAAGTGAGGAAACTTGTGAAGTGTACGCCGCCAATACATATTTTTCGGCAAAATGGCGGTCATTAGTGAAAAAATTGTGCAAGTGACGGAAAATTGCACATGTGATTGTTGACATATTTTTTGTTTTTTTCAAGTTCGGCGGATACCGACATAGGTAAGAAAAAAACCGGCGGATACCGGTATATAAATGTCCATAGTTCGGCGGATACCGACTATGGTTTGAAAAACCGGCGGATACCGGTATAAAAATTGCCACAGTTCGGCGGATACCGACTGCGGTTTGAAAAACCGGCGGATACCGGTATAAAAATTGCTACAGTTCGGCGGATACCGACTGTGTTTGAAAAACCGGCGGATACCGGTATAAAAATTGTCATAGTTCGGTCAATACCGACTGTGGCTGGAAAAACCGGCGGACACCGGTATAAAAATTTCTGTAGGTCGGCGGATACCGACTATGGGTTGGAGGAGAAATACATCAGTTGATACCGATGGACTATCTTTAAAAGATCGGCGGATACCGACTTTTGATACAGAAGAAAAATCGACGGATACCGGCGTATGGGACCCAATAGTTCGATGGATACCGACTTTGGGTGGGAAAAATCGGCGGAAACCGATGCATGAATTCTGAAAGTTCGGCGGATACCGACTTTGGATTAAAAACAAAAAAAGATACATGAAAGTTCAATACCGACTACGGTTTGATAGATTTAATCAAGTGTATCGATTTGTGAGGCTGTCGTGCGTAAAAACTGTTAAACTAAAAAATCTGATAAATGTTGATATCAAGTTCCTGTAGCTTGGTGGATTTTTGATTCTAGTTAACATAAATCCATGGATGAATTGTAAAAAAAGGGAATAAAATAGAGAAACTAAATGACAAGATAATCTACTCCAGTTAACGAAATTGTCTATTTCGAATACTGTTGATTTAGTAAAAAAAATGAACATTTTGTTTTGTTGACGGATAAGCAAAATTGAAACCATCGTTTCCCAATTGAGTTGGTTTTGAAATTTATCATGCACACTTGCTCGCAGGTGTTCATAGGGAAAAAATAACCCCACAAGAAACGGGCAGCAAGCTTCTGCTTGCTGAACATGGTGGTTTTTGGGGTTAATTTTCCCAAGGGCCAGAATGTTACCACTAATACTACTTGTGGCAAGTAGGACTGCAGTTGGGCCACTGATTTGAAAATTAATTGAAATACGCTGGACAATTAAGGCAATATTACGGCGAACTAAAAAAAATTATTTCGATTTCCGGCGGATACTGGGTGAACAAAGTTATGTAAGCACACTGAAACTTTTGGCGAAAACCAAAGTTCTGGAAAGTGAAAACTAGTTTTGAGATGTGTAAAGGTAATAGCTGTGGTAATAGTCCTGATTTGAATATCAACAATTAGGTCGATATTGAATGAATTCTGATCTGGTCATATCATTTGGTTGAAGAATTTTCCGTAAGTTGAGACTGCATAAAGTTTTGAAGTGGTGTTTTGGATTAACCTCGAAATAACGCGAAACTTGAAAGTTGCGAAACCGAAGATTAAAATTGAATAAGAAGATAAAGTTATTTCAAACTTTGAAGATTTTAAGTTGAAGTGCTAGATGAAAAGCCTTTAAAATCGAGTTGATTCCATGAATTGATTAATCGAAGTTTTTGATCTGTCTCGAGGCCATTTGATTTTGTATCATTAAAAAAAATAGTAAGGATCTTTAAGATGATGAACACAGAACTACAACAAATGTAATATTCAAGTAAGATACTTGAGTGTAATTCTCTAAGTAAATGGCAAAAATGAAATGTCTATAAGATCCAAATTGTGGACATAAATCCCAAATGGGTTGTGAATCTGTTTCAAAAGAAATTTGAAAATTTTCTAAACGTGTCTACCCAATAAACTCGATTTATTGAAAATATATGAAAAAATAAGCCTAGTCTCGTCTAAATGAAAACACACCCTGTTGAAACGCAAACTAAAATAATCGAAAAAAAATATTAAAAATGAGAAGAGAGAACGAAAGTGCTTCAGAAAACTCATCCAACAATAGTCGAGAAAGTCTCACGGGAAGGGAAAAAAGCCATCGACAAACAGAACAACACTTTGAATTTACTTGCTTATTATAAACGACTTCCCGCACGTATAAGCTTTTCTAGAATTAGATGAAACATACAGAAAGTCCGATTGAACATTCATGATTTTCTCAAATTTCTGGTTCTCTTTTCTGGTTTTTACGAAACATAATGAATAACGGAAAGCTATTGTGAAGAAGAAAAATAATTTGTTTGTTTGTTTTTAATGGAGAAGAGGGAAGATGTGGGATATGAGAGAAAGAATCATGACAAATGTTAAATAAAGTAAATCAACGTAACTGGCACCACTATTCGCCAGCATCGTTAGGACTGTCATAATTGATATCTTTCTCGCTCGCATTGTCTCCTTCTCTCCAGGGAGCATTTCGCAACGGATCCAACCAATCCCGTTCGTTTGTCTGTCGTACGCCGGAACGGTCGTGGGCTTCGATCATCCGAAAGATCTCCGATCAAAACAAAAGAATCATAGACGAAAGTGGATCAATTCCTTGATTTTCTTCGAACAAGGTAAATTGTTTGTTTTGTTGGTTTATTTCTATTTTTATCATTCCAGGCTCATACTACCACATTCGCCCATTACTCTACTCAACGCAATACGTGCATGCTTCTTTCAATCCATTAGTAAAGGTCTGATTTATCATTTTTCTTGTGATAACTGTTCCAGGCTTGATAAACTGATTTGTAGTGCTATCGATTACCAGAACTACAATATCTGCAAAACTGCAACCACCTAAGTTTTCATTTGAGTTTAAGCCACGAAAAACTAAGCAAACTTCATTGTGTCATACGCTCCAGTATTCATGAATGTTAATTAAAATCGAATCAACAGAGAACCGAGCTAGTTTAAAATGATCAATTCCAAAGAAAAAAAATCAGTATAGAGTTAGAATTGAATTCTAAATTAATGTTTAATCTTATTGTTAGGAGTATGTGAGCCTGTCAGTATTTTTTTTTTTTTTTTTTTTTACAACTATGTTTATTAGGCCTTTTACTTTGACAAAGTTTAAATGTGCCGAGTGTGTCTATAAATTTAACACTTAACTATATAGGTTAGTAGGGGAGGGGGCCGTAATAGTCGCGGCGTCTCAACGGTTAGAAAAATTTACTAAGGAAGGGGAAAAGGGTAACAAAAGGGTCGTATTCGAAAACAGTTTCCATTGGGGTCCGGTGGTGGCCTTCTGTTGCTGTTGTTACGATTGCAACGAGGTTTGGCAGAGATATCCATTTTGCTGGCCAGCCTTACTTCCGGTATTGTCGAACCCGTTGGATGATAGGGGTATCTCTAACAAATAGACAAAAGAAACGTTAAATAAGGTAAACACACAAAAGAAACGTGGACAGGAAGACTAAACGACCACATCAGAGAGCTTAAGATATTTGTAAATTGGGAACAAATATCCAAAATCTAAGTATGCCAAAATGTCTCGAATAGGAACACAACTGCTTGCACTTCTGGCAGAACATGACCGAAGGCACATAAAGTCTCACAGGTAGACGAACCTTCCCGATCGCAACGTAATCAGGAAGTGCAGTGCCGGAAAAGGTAACCCGAAAAGAGTTCGACAGGGAAAACTTCCGTTTTTCCCCCTCGCCAGATGCTGACTTTAGTTGACGCGCATCCAACACCTTGACCGTTGGAAGAGCAGGATCCTTGAATCGGCCAACCCCTGATTCCATTAGGTCATCGACGGTCAAACCCTCTTCGGTTACCACTCCGTCGATTTCCACGTCACGAGCGGGAACGTAAACGCGGTAATCGATCGTAAACCTCTCGTCACAAGCAATGGCGTTTGCTTCCTTCAGACTACCAGCGACAACGCGCATCTTGTTCCGACTCATCGACTGGTAGTTGACTATGGAAGGGTATGATCGGTCGAGGGTTCGGGAGATTGAAATCACGTTAAGTGGTTTCCCATTCGGTTTGGGCCGGATGTAGACCACCCAGGGACCTTTCGATTGAGATTGGTAAACCCGACGGCGAGGTGAAGTATTTGTCGACTTTGAAACATTACCAGGGGAATCGACTTGGGTTGTTTCTGGTGATTGGGAAATAGGCTCTTTGCCGAAAATAAAGGGTGTTGATGTTGGGTGAGAAACGGGGGTAGGCGAATCCTCCGTATCAGAAATGTACATAGGAGGGTTGGCGGTACTGGGGGAATAGTTTCCAAAATTTAACCTCTCGGGTTGAGTTTCTTCCCGAAATGGAGGATGCTCATCGTCCTCGCCGTCGTCATCCACTTGTCGATTGGTTTCCGACATAATGGGTCACAGAGGAGAGCAAAACAATAACAAAAAGGCGAAATGATAGATGAAGATAGATGATAGATGATAGAGAAGAAAATTATGTATAACCAAAATAGTAATAATAGTTAAAGATCAATATAAAACTCAAAATTTAACTTTTTGAGATAAAGAATAAAAAAAAACAAACAGGAAAAAAAAAATAACTTAGGATAGAAAAAAAATATTTATGGGATACACCCTATTACAAACCGCTGCCGACCAAACGATCGGTCTTTTGTGTTGACCTTGCTGGTTTCACACAACAATGGCGACCTGACTATTGTGTATGCCTTCTGCTGTTTTTTTTTTCATTGGATCACTGCGATTTCGCGGCACTAAATGATATTTTCACAGCAAACAGTTCCGTAATCAACGGTAAACTACGCCCGTGACGGTATTCACAACCGAATTTGAGAGGCAAGCACTTTTGCACACAGCACACAGCGAAAGGAAAAAAACGTCCGTCTGTTGCGAGTACTGCGCAACGAATGAGCCTGTCAGTAATAAGATTGATATTTTTTTTTCGCATAAGATCCAAACTCATCTAAATGTTGTATCAGTATATATCCTACTAATTATAAGTAGATCCGATCTAATGAAAGTACGGACTAAAATTTCAAATTTCTAATACATGTTTTTTTTTTTTTAACCGTCTGATCTTTTAACAACATCCAATGTTAGATATTATTTTCATAAATAGTTTTCTTCTTTATATTCTTTGATCTAGAACATATATAATGTAAACTCCTTGTAGAAAACTGCGGACAAAGACTTGTGTATAAATTTTAGAATAACTGTAAGTTAACATTTTGGAACATTTTGGAGTGGTCCCACAGTTTTGAACAGTTTGGAGTTTTTTATTCACTTTCTTTTTCTGTATTTCTTCTGATGAAATCTGATTCGAAATTTAAAGATTCGATAATTTGGTTCAAAGTTGTGCTAACTGCGATCAGACTTGTAAACCATCGACATTTTCTCTGACAGTCGCACAGCCTGCTTTTATCAGTATCATTGTTCGTGCCATTAAACGAATGCGACCGAAAACTTGCCGAACAGTCGACTACCATCAAACGAAACGACATTCATTCTTCTTTGTGTGATTGTCGAACAAAATTTCGTGTCTTGGTACACGAGAGGGATAATTTGATGGTCAAACGACCATCATTCCCGACAGTTTACGACATCGCCTATCTCTTTCACGCAGCAGAACTTACAGACTCAATAAGCAAATGCAATCTTTTCTATTCACTCCCTCCTGTTGAAAAAAAAATTCGTCACTCTGCAGCGCCGGGTGATGTTTGGATGTGTTGGTCGAACAATGTGGAATGATTATCTCGATTATCTACGCAAGAGGGATGACAGTCAAACGACTAATCACAAAAAAGATCAAAATTTCGTTTTACATTTTTTTGCTCTCCGATCAAACGATTGCGCTCTCCACGATTGTCACGAACGATGTGTGGTGGTTGTCTCCGGAAAAATTCAAACGATGGTGACCAATTACAAGCCTGACTGCGATCAAGTCCGGTGTGGTCGTATTGCAAAGTATTATCTAGTCTATCTCTCAGCTCTATTATTTTTGTTACCCACGGTTTTGCTGCGAAGTACCTCATGAAGCTTTTTCTGAAGAAAGGATATAAGAAGTCCCATCTCCGTTGCTCGAAGAGGGTTATCCATCATTCGGGTTTTCCGAGGATTGAGTTCTCTATTCGGTCGTCGACTAAAAGTTACCTGGGAAGTAGGAGCTTCGGTGGTGAGTTGTGAGTTGGTCTGAGGTCATTGGTTCGGTCTTATTCTTAAGTCGATGGAAAGGATGGTTTTGAAAACAAAATGTGAACCATTCCGTTCTGGGATTGTGAAAATTCACCCTCGTCGACAAGATCGCTGAAGCGGTTCGTCAGGACGGAAAAATTCTTTCAAGCATTCTCGAAACTGGTGTTCTTCATCTGCATTAGCCTGTTTATTTGGGAACGACAATGACGTACTGGACAACTCCTGTCAGTGATACAGTATTGTTCCGATTTTGTCAGCTCCATCTTGAATTTAGGGCTGACAAAACAGGGTACCTGATTAAATCGGGAAAAAAAATTTCTTGAAAATAATTTCAATTTTTATTTGATAATTGCCCATTTACTTGTTATTTCGATATTTTATGTCAATACCATGATAAGGGGTGACATTGACCCCTTTTCTTTATTTTTTATCCTTCTTACAAAGAAGGGAATATGTACATACATGTCTTTTGAAAAACCAATTTTCGATCCGAGGCCCGGAGGGCCAAGTGTCATATACCATTCGACTCAGTTCGTCGAGATCGGAACATGTCTTTATGTGTGTATGTATGTGCGTATGTGCGTGTGTGTGTGTGTGTGTGTGTGTGTGTGTGTGTGTGTGTGTGTGTGTGTGTGTGTGTGTGTGTGTGTGTGTGTGTGTGTGTGTGTGTGTGTGTGTGTGTGTGTGTGTGTGTGTGTGTGTGTGTGTGTGTGTGTGTGTGTGTGTGTGTGTGTGTGTGTGTGTGTGTGTGTGTGTGTGTGTGTGTGTGTGTGTGTGTGTGTGTGTGTGTGTGTTTTACAAAATAATGTCACACACGTTTCTCGATGACTGCTTGACCGATTTGAGTTCTTGAAGCGTCAAATGAAAGGTCTTGCAAATAGCAAAATGGAGGACCTGTTCAAGAACTCAACCCTAAGTGATTGTTTACAAACACCTTTCATACAATGGATTGTGTACATGCCATTTGAAAAATCGTTGGTGCGTAGCTGCAGGATTGATATGCAATTGCAAAACAGCTGAATTTGTTGATCACGTTTTAATTTGAAGTATGTAATGGTACTTTTTTATGGATTTACAAAAATAAATGTTTTATTTTGAACCGTCCTTTAATTTTCTGAATTAAGAAAGAAAAAAAATGTTTCATGAAAAATGACAAATCCACGTGGTTTGTGGATAGTTCCTTAAGGGACTATCCATAAACCACGTAGACTCATTTTTGTTCATTTCAGACCCCCCCCCCCCCTTCCCCCCTCGTATACTTTTGTCCATATAAAATTTCGAAAATTTGTATGGGGCGTAGACTTTGGCCAACCATGACCATGGTGTCATGACCGATATATTGGAAATTTCAATGATCAATGACAGAAAGGAAAAATCTTTCTTTGCGAAAATTATCATTCATAGCATGCATTCATTTAAAAAAAAAATCTTAAACTAACGACATGTGAGAAAAATAATGGGTCATTAGTCGCAATTTTGGGCTCATGACTATGGCATTGTCCCGTCCCTGCCCCAACCCTTAAAATACCAACCCTTAAGGGGCCGTTCAAATATTACGTAACGCAATTTTCGAGCATTTTCCACCCCCCTCTCCCCTACGTAACACAATCGTCTCAAAATTTCTAAGCAAAATCCACAAAGCGTAACAAATTGCTATACCCCCTCCCCCCCTGAAAGCGTTACGTAATATTTGAATGGTCCCTAAAATACTAAGTGGTTAATGGGTGGTTTTCTACGTGGGTCAGGACAACTCCAAAAAAAAATTCAGTGTTAAATGACTGGAGATTTTAGTTCAAAAGCAGAAAATTTCAACTAATTTTAAAGGCTGACAAAATCGGGATAAAATGCTGACAAAATCGGGGATAGACAAAATCGGGGGTAGACAAAATCGGGAGCTGACAAAATCGGAACAATACTGTATCGTGTTCACCGCCGTAATTGGATCATTTTGGATCCTTATCGCAGTCTTGGTTCATGTTTTCGTGCAGCGTGGCAGCATTGTCGTCCTCTGCAGGTTTTTCTTGAGTATCCGAACCTAGATCTTTTATCTCTTGGGATCTATCTGCTTGAATCTCTACTTTTAATCTGTTTGTCGGGTAGAGATTTCCCTCTTCTCCTTTTCTCTGGATGTGTTCCGAGCTCAAAACAGAGTACTCCCATGAGATTTCCTTTTCCAGACCCTCGTCGAAATCGAGCGGGACCTTCCCCACAAAAACAAATGCTCTTGAACGTTGTCATTGTTCGAAAATTTTTAGGTTAAGATGCTCTAGTGGAAGAGCTTCAAAAGAAGGAAAAAGTTGCCTACCTTCGAAATTGATCCTGAACCTGTACTCGCCTATCTGTTCGATATCCTCCGTGCCGTTGAAACCTTGGTCCTTGAGGA